>NC_046197.1:13880118-14135118 GCF_011004875.1 Balearica regulorum gibbericeps
AGCAGCTTCTCCTGCAGCAACAACATTTTGTCACCAATTTCCTGCTGAGCTTCTCCCACGACGTCTCAGCACAGCCCTCAGGTGAAGCTGGATGATGTGTGTGGCACAGCAGCCCACTTGTGTCCCACGCAGCAGCTGGGTTTAAGGTCCAGGATGAAAGCTGGCTGGGGGCTGGGGCTATCTCATGAAGGATCAGTGCCGTACAGCTCAGGGCAGGGGGTAAGAATAGTCGAGCACTTGGCTCAGGAGGACTCTGTGCCACCTCTGCAGTCGTGTGATGCTGGACAAGCTCCATCCCTCCTGGTTACTCCAAAGCCAAAGTGCAATAGCAAACCTGGAGCTGACGCAGCTGCAGGAGCCTGCAGATCAGGCGGACCTGCTGGAGGGCAAGCAGGAAGCGCGGGCAGGTAGGAGGATATTTGCTGGTGAGAGGAGGGCGAGACAGGCAGTTACCTGAGGCTTGAGCTGAGGGACTGCAGGGCGAGAGCACGCGCTTGGAGCCTCGCCGATTCCTTGCGACGGATCCCCGAGGCAGGGAAGGTCCTTGCTTGCAAAGTTTCCTTTTTCTCTGCTTGTTCTTTCACGTGAGGAATTCAGGTCCTGGCCACCCTGAAAGACTTTACAGTAACCAGAGAAGTAGGGGAATTTATGGCGTCACTAGTGGCTGAAAGCTGAGGAATTGAGAGGAAAAGGGATTTTTTTTTTTAGACTGCAGTTACCTTGACAAAATTCTCATGGCCTGTAACTGACCCACAGGAGCAGCCAGGGGGGCATGGGGGCCAGAGCAGGCTCATTTCATTTCCTCGGCCAGAGCTCCTTCCCAACCTGAGAAGCTGAAAGGAGTTACGAGTCTGGGCTAGCGCATAAAGCTGGTGTCAACCCTGAAACTCCCTCCTCTGCTCACCTTCGCTGTTCAGCTCCCACTACTTTGGTCCCACATCTGATGGAGAGTGGGCAGGCTTTGCACTGAAGCTCAGCAGCTTGACTCAAACTCAAGCCCGGGCTGCTGCATTCAACAGCTCTGCAAAATGTCCAGGAACCAAGCCAGCTGCTTAGGGCTAAACCCACGCAATTCCACACCCAATGCCCTTTTAAAGCTCCTATTTCTAGGAACGTGGCATAAAGAGGAGGAAAGGTCCTTGTGGAGATACCTGTGTTAGCCTGCTTTGGGGAGTGCGTGAAGGACTTGGAGCAGATGAGCAGCAGGGAGGAGTGGGGAAAACAGGATGAGGACAAGGAGAGAAGGGAGGAGGACAAGCAGCTCTCCGGTACTGTACTTTGTGCTTGCCTAATAAGAAAAGCCATGCCTGTACATGGTGCTATCACTGTGCCAATGAAGAGCTTGCAACTTGCTTTTTATCCCCAGGAAAATGCAGACACGGAGGGCTGAAGTGAGTGTTGGGGCCAGCAGTAGTGCACCAAGGGCTCCTGAATCCCAACTTCACTTTTTACATAAAGGCCAGGAGTTATGCCCAGTAAACCAGTGGAAGTTCCAGGAAAAAAATCATTAATGGGACTGAACAGTCCTGTTTTGGGACACCTACAGGGATCCTGGTGGCCCTCTGTGGCCGGACAGAGCTGGGAAGGTCCTGGGTTGTTTCCCCAACAGCTCTGCACAGAGGGGCTGGATGTGGCAGCTGCCTTTCCCACCCCAGCCCAACGAAGGGCCGGCAATGTGGACGGCAAGCCACCAAACAGGGGATCAGATTGCTCAGGGCTGCCTGCCAGGCCATGGCTGGCGGCCTACCATCTGCTCAACAGGCGCGGGAGCTGGCGAAAACCCAGACACCAAACTGAGCTACGAACAAGTTGCCCCCAGGGCCAGTGGATGCAACCCACCACCTCCCCTTTTCTGAAGACAGACTTGCCCACCCAGGCGCCAAGACTAGGGAGAGACACAGGCAATGCTCACACACCTCTTGCACTCAGATCCTCATCTCTGCTTTGCGACCACAAGCTGGGTTAGTGAGCTGGCTAATGCGGTGCCCATCACCGTGCTCTCTGGACCCTTGGCATTCCTGACGTGGTAGAAGCAGCAGAGCCATCTCAGCCACCTGACACTTCCCTCTTCCCCTGTCTAGCAGCCTCTGCTCTTCCCTACACACACCTTGGTGCTCCCTGCTGAGGATGCTGCAGCAATCACTGAGTGCTTCCTACAACACGTAAAGGGAGCGGATCTTGGAGAAAGTTCCAAAACCAATTAAGTAAAAGCACATCAGGGGGCTTTGAGGTACTTAGGGAAGAAGCCAACACTGCCTGCAAGGATAAGAGATGTGAAATCAGCTCTAGCTCCTGGCAAAGTGCGATTGAGTGCTGGCAGAGCCATGCAGTCAGTCCTTACTGGATACAGGGCAAATATAAAAAAAAAAAGGAAAAAAGAAAAGCAAGCCCTAAGGCTCTCCCCTGCGCACTCAGCTTGCTCAAACACATCTCTCAAACATAAAACCATTAAATCCACATTCGCATTTTTCCCCAGTCCTCTGCACTGCCCTTTCTGCTGGGGAGCAAAGAACCGAAGCCTGGTTTCCATCAACATTGCGAGGAGGCCATAGGACAGCTCACGCAGAGAATCGGACGTGTTCAATTTCAATGTCTAACCAGGAAAAAAAAACCCCAAATCTCAAACAAACCATTTTTATGATCTTCACATCCCACTACAGCATAATCCCGCTTCCGGTATCTGACAAGTACAGCCAGCTCCTTCTGAGGAGGCATCTTCGGGACAGGAGAATGGCTCCGGTCCCCCCCGCCGGCTGCCCAGCCCTGGGCTCAGAGGTGCAGCTGCAGAGCACCCACCTCCGGGTTACTGAGCAAACACTGCCCTCGCACGGCAGCAGGGAGCCCAGAAAGGTACGTGCAGGTTTAGGCCCATCAGATCAACCTGCTGGTTGCTTAGCTTCTCAGCGTGAATACGTTAAAAAGGCTTCGCAGATTCCTCCTTGGTTTTGAGCTTGAAATCCTCTGTGTCTTTCTTGGCAGGGAGCAAATACGAGATTAAGCAACATTATTCATTAGCCTACACAAATAACAGACTAACTGGCAGAGTTTATTTGTATCACCAGAGGGTCCATTATCCCCTCTCATGCTAAAGACGGCACCTGCACAACAGGTTGCTGCTTACAGCTGTCCTCCTTCGACCCTTCTGCCTTTCCTCCCTGGCCAGGACACCTCACTGTGCTGGCAGAAGAGCCCACATTTGCCAATTTGGAAACACAAATGACATGGCTTTTGCCCTTCCACTGGGGTATACTGCCCTTGTCCTCACCTGAGGACTTTTCCCTGGTATCTCCTAAAAAAGCTTGACAACACACAGGTCATGCCCTGTGAAGTGATCCACCCTTGCTCCTTGTTTTGTGGTGCCCACCTGTGTCACCTCTGGTCCTGCCTTCAACTGAGAGCTCCCCGAGACAGGGACAACACTCTTGTAGCATGGCAGCACATTGCCTCGCACAAAAAGATCCCCAGTTCATTGCAAAGGCCTCCAGACATGTCCACAAATGCAGGCACTACGGATATTGGGATCTGTTTCTGATGCATCAGCTCAGTCTTTAGCTAAGAGAATATTAGACTCAAACATAACTACTGATCGCTGATGGTTTCTCACAGCAGAGTAAAGCACCAACGCAACTTGATTCGCTTCTCTAAGGTCTCTTCGCTGCAGTCCCCTACTGAAAGCTAATTCCCTGGGGTGTAGGACAGGGGGGACCAATGCCTCCCACATACATCACTGGCAGTATCAATAGGCACGTTCTGCACGGCTGGAAGTCACCGTACAGCGGCAACAAAGCTGCCACCCTCCTCCCAGAGGGCATTTTAGCCCTTGCCATGAATGGAACAATGAGGAAGAGACAGGTCAGTTGGCTGTAGGACAGCACCAAGGAATAAGGATACAGATGTTGTGGGCTTGTTTCGGAGAGAATTATCTGTGCAAATCTTTACTGCGCATCAACAGTGTAATTTAATTTGACAGTGATAAATTCAGGTCAT
This sequence comes from Balearica regulorum gibbericeps, assembly GCF_011004875.1. Lineage (NCBI taxonomy): Eukaryota > Metazoa > Chordata > Aves > Gruiformes > Gruidae > Balearica > Balearica regulorum. The sequence goes on from NC_046197.1 coordinate 13,884,106, forward strand.
GTATTTTGAGTCTAAAACTCTCAACATCCTATCATCCTCCTCTGTGAGAGCCCAAGTGTCTGAAAAGTTAGACTACCACCTCTTTCCTGGGTAAAAATCAAGGCTAAAGCATGCCTCAGACAGTGCCAGCAGAGCCTTAGGAAACGCCATGACAGGGTTCAGGAGAACAAGCATTCAAGCCCCAGTTTCTGGCATCACTCACTCCAGCAAAAAAAAGTGCGCCGTCTTTGCCTAGAAGGCTGACGGTCAGAAGGAAGAGCAATGTGGGAAAAAGAAATGAAACTAAGTGCTACGTGGAAAAGGATCTTGCAGCTTAACTGATTGAACATTGGGATGCTGCATGTCAGCATTGCTCCGGGGTAGCACCTACCTGGTCAGCTTGGCAGGCAGATTCGACTCCAGGCAATGGGAGCTAGAATTCATGCACGAAACGTAGCCAAGGGTGTACTTGAGAAGGAAGCAGCAGCACAGGGTTGAACTAGACATAAAGAAGATTCATTAGGAAACATGAATCAAATGAGATGCTGCACTTGACTGTTTATGATGCGGGGGAATATCCCCGTCACAGCAAAGTCCAACACTCCCCAAAATGCAGGGTTATGTGGCTCTCCAACAACCTCCGTCTTTCTTGTGAGTCATCTTTTTCTTGCATTCGAAAGACTCCATGATTTGCATCCATGCAACCCACACAGGTTTGTCACAAAATATCCCATCACCTGAACTTTCTACTGCAGGCTTGACATATCCTAGTCAGCAGTGCCATCCTCCCCTCCGTGTCTGCAATGTTTTGGGCCCTGGGGAGGTGGGTGGGAAATGACAGTGAATCGGACAAGCCTGGCACAAAACATCCACATAAAGCAAAACTCCACGGGCTCTGGAGCCAAAAGCACTAAGGGCAGAAAGGGAAACAGAAGGGAATGTAGGCCTTGCTGCTAGATAGATCATTTATTAAAGTGAAATTCAGCATTTTATCTTTGTCAGACAGTACAGAGTTAAAGTCTCATACACAGTGGAAGCAGGACATTGCCTACACCTCAGAGAGATGAGTTCTACAGTTTTTGCTATAAGTTACTAAGTTGCTTTAACAATACACAGCTATATTACACAGTTAAAAATACAAGGTGTCCAAAACATTTGGCATAAGATCAGCACAACACATGGAGGCCAGAAACAGAAGAGGGAACAGAGTTTTTCTCTCCCAGTAAGCCTGCTAAAAGACTCCAAGCCATTCTGCAAGTTACCTGCTATTCGCTTCCCCTGCACTCTAGCTGTGGAGCTAGGACAGGAGGAAACTCAGCCCTGCTTGGGCTCAGCTAAGTAAGAGGCTCCTGGAGCCTGCTGACGTACAGGATGGCCTGCAGAGTTGCTTGCAAGGGAAGTTCAGGTTTAAGGCAGGAGCCCCCCTCCCCTCTCCCCACACCTTCTTCAACCATTTAATTCATTCCAAACAGATGTGTTCACAGGCAAGTCAAAAACATGAGACCAGGGATAGCTGTGAAAAGTGCAAGGAGTATCTTACATCGTAACGGTTCATTTGCACTTTGAAAGTGGAAAATGAAAACTTCCTAACTTGATAAGCTAGAGATGGCTAAAGGGCATCAGTGACAAGAGGAGTGAGGCATCAATAACATTCCTTCACCTTTGGGACTCTTCAGTCAATACTCCGGGCAGTACAAGGACTCCTTTTGTACAGGAGGCTAGCTTGGATTACCCACTCTTTTAAACTGTAGAGGCAAAGTGACTCTAGTGCTCCTGGGAAGTATAACGATCTGTGAATTTAAATAAACAGTCCCCCAGCAGACCATTTCTCTCCCCTTCAACTGCAGTTACTGCTGAAGATCTCCCATTGGTATTTACATTTGGCTCAACCAAAAGACGTAAAGTGCACAGCTCCCCCCTTCTTCCCCTCTCATAAAACATCCATTACAAGAGCTAACGCAGAACAAATCTTCCTCCACGCTGCTAACGGTGGAAGTGTGTTTTGTTCGGTCTCTCTGTGGGCCATGTCCTGTTTCATCTTCTCTGTGCCACCATGACCTGCTTGAAAACTCGCTCTTACTGCGGATTATTTTGGCTCTTGATTTCAAAGCCTCTCTGAAGCCAGCTTGCACTTAAGACTAACTTTAAATGCCAGACTTGATATGTTTTGGTCAAGTCTTGCACTCCAGGCTATCTAGTGGTTTACAGCCACATTTCTAAGGAAAAGTGGGACACTGGAGTACTGGGGACAAGTGGTACAAATCTGCCCACTCTGCTTTTCTCAGGCTGAGCATCTAAAGTGCCTGGCAAAAAAAAAAATTAGCTTTTAATGCAATTGTTTACTTCAAGTCGATATACAGTATTCTTTGAGATGCAGAAATTTTTTTAAAAAACCAACAACCTGCATTCTAACACAGCCTCCTTGGATATATTTGCACTTTTCAGCCATCAGATTGCCACTGACTCAAGTCTTCACATGCTTCTAACTCACTTCAGCTGAGCTCAAGCCAGTAACTACCAGCAATGATTTCTTCTTCTTCCCTTAAAGTGAGCAGAGGGTCGGCATACAGGATGAAATTAACCCCAGAAGAGATGTTTCTGCATTATTTGGATTTCATACTAATGGCTTTGGATCTATTCAGAAGTCTAATGAAGTTAATGCAACTCTTCAATGAGAATTGAATTAGGCTATGTAATTGAATTAGGCTATATAATGGCTGGAGGGCTACAAAGATGATTCCTCTGCCCCAGGGTGAATGTCACCTATGCAGGCTTGTAAGAAATAAGCTTCCACTATTATAAATGGAAGATGACTTCTGTCATCCTCCATGCCCCCAAGGCTTGTGCTCCATGGTTCAAAGCTAGACAGAATTTAAGGCCCATCTGTGAAAAGCAAAATGTAAAAGGAAAAGAAAAAATCTTATCATACCAGCCAAAGCGATTTGGGTCTTCCACCTTTCCAACAAGTCCCATCTAAAAGTGCTGAGAAAACGTCCCACCTCATGGCTTCACAAGTGTGAGGTTCAAACACATTTACTTTGAAGTTTAAAACAAAAAGTTGGAAAGTCTTTTTTAATTGGCATGCAGCATAAGGAATCAAATACACAGAATGGTATTATACAGAACGACAATTGCATTGTTGCGTTTTCTGGTTATTAGACACTAAATGCTTTTCAAGAATCACAGGCACCCTGAACATGGATATTGCTACTGAATTGACATGTGATTTCAGTTTATAGCATGGGAGCCATAAAGTGGCTAACCCTTCCAACAAGACATCGGCTTTCTTTTGCTCAAGGCGTTTTGCTCTAGCTAAGTTGAGAACAAGGTAATAAGGCATTTGCAAGGGTTTACAAGGCCATGGGGTCCGACAACCAAAGATTCCTCTGTTTCTTTGGTGTCTTGCCTCCAAGCTTTCCACCTTATAAACAACTGCTAATGGCTGGTAAACATCTCTTTATCATCACACTTCACTAAGAATTTTTTTCAAAAAAGTATAATTGCTTTAAGAGTGAAACCAACAAGGATCACATTTCACATCAATTGACTATTTTCAGGAAAAAAAAAAAAAAAAGAAAAAAAAAAGTTTCCTGGATACCACCTCTACACAAAAGCATCCCAGTGAATACACCTGAACAGATGGAACCTGCCACCATATTTCCTTGAAAAGAATCATTTTGCTGCTGGCTGCTAAAACACCCCAACAGATTTATTTACTCTTTGAAATAAAACAAAACAAAATACAACAACAAAAAAGTAAACCCCAAACAAACTACATTTTTACAGTTTTGGTCTAGAAGTTACAATGAGGCATTACCCTCTCAGAAACTCATTTTTCCTTGGTAATATCCTCTGATTACATGAGTACTTTGAAGATTAACATGCAGTCAGAGAACATACCCCGTTAGCTATTTGTCCTGAATGAGAGAAGCCAGATCATGTTGACTGATGTGGGAATTACTCCATCCTTTCAATAAGGAAAGGACCAGTGTAATTAGGAAATTTTTAAACATTCATGAAATACCAATGCAAGACATTCTCTCCTCATTCCTTGAACCTTCCTCTTGTCTGATGTTCTTAAAATCCATACCGAATCGAACAAGGAATGCTGAAACAATCACACTCCCCAAAACTTCACAAATGGGACGTGTACCATAACAGAGTATTTCTGCCTATGACACAGGACTTAGACATGTTGAAGTTTGTTGACCATGTTTTTGGAGTACTAGCAAACACTTCAGAGCTGATGTGAACAGCTTGCTTTAAATTGTGACTTGATTTTTAAAGAGACCCTGGGAGAGCTTCAACAAGAGCTTCTCTGTGAACCCTTCACGCCTTACGAAGCATGATGCAGTACTAAGCTGGGATTGTGATCTGTGTGTTTAGCTCTTCAACAAAGCTTCATCCAGTTTTGGAGTATTAAAACCTGCCATTGACAAAATACTAGCCAAAGTTTTCTACTGTTCAGTTCGTTGATTAAGGCTTGTCGAGAATATACTCTCTATGTGGAGTCTTGGCATCTTGTAACAGAATGGAGACATTGGTTAGGACAGCAAAGAAACAGAGTGGTGCTTTAAATCATGAGATCCCCTTGAATAGAATTTGAGGTCACTGGAGAACAGTCAGTCATGACCAACACTTTTATAAGCTCTTTTTGCCAAAATAACCACTATGCTATTTGTAAGGACACCTTGGCTTTAAATAACAAAATCAGAGTGATCTCCTCCTACAGTGCCCAGTTAAAGAGCACCAGCATGCCACCCTCCACTCACACAGCTCTTACAAAAGCACACATAATGCTCACAAAAGGCAAGTGCTTCGATACTTTTTGCCCATTGCAAAGACAGATGAAAAGCATCAAGCTCCAGTCAGTTCACCACCCCGGTTATGGTGCTACACCCACCAGCATAAGTCTGCTTTATACTAAACAGAGAGTGCCGAGCCCACACAGCAGTTTTGCGACACCTGCTAAAGACTAGCTTCAGTATAAAATTCATATCATTTGTGATTGATACCTGATCTGACACAGAGATAAGAGACTGATGTCTTAAGCCATTGTTTCACCTACCGTCACTGAGCCTTGAATACAAGGGAAATACCATAAGTCAATTAAACAAGCATTTCTACCAACACGATCAAACCCAGCAAATAAGCTGTATTTGCCTTAATACCATATTCTGAGGAAACGCAGAAGTTTTTAAATGCTTACAGACAATTAATTAGTGAGTTCTTAAATCAAAGGAATTAGAAAAAGAGATTGCAGAGTTGTTTGGCATTCATGTTGGAAGGGGGCAGGAGGAAAAATGGTGAAAAAAGAAAAATCAATTTCAGACTAGTCAAGTAGTGTTCACTGTAGTATATTTGGTGAGCTGGAGCATCCGTAGAAGTTTGGGACTTGAAGCACTGAATCAAAGCAAGACAGAGCATGTGTAGGTGGGGAGCAAGCTTCAGACAAACTTCTGACCCATGGACCTCAATAATGAATTTTATCTCTGCCACTATTCCAGTCCTGTGCCAAGAAAAACTGCATGGTGGTTTGTGATGCAGCCTGAATTCAGTGAAAAAAATCCATTTGTGATCTGAATTGCACTGAGATGCAGATTTCCAGAAACGGTTTAAAACACCAAGTTGACGAACTCCACAGTCCTACAGGTTTACGTGGTTTCCCCATCATCCTCATTTCTTTATTCCAATGCGACTTTGAAATGAGGGGAAGAAGTCTTCAGAAACATGCAGGGTGCATGTTTTCAAACACTCCTGATAAGAATGTCTGTATTTTTTTCTGTCATCCAGACTTACTGCATTTAAAAAAAAATTTACAACATACTTCAACAGTTTTTATATACCTAAAATGCACAATACCATCTGTTCCTTCAAGGTCTCTCTTACTCCAAGTCTTGTTAATCTTCATTCTAGTTGCTTGCTACCTTCTGATTTCTGGTCCAGCCTGCTCTTGTTGTTCTTCACCATATAGATGAAATACGCAAGCGTCTCTTTCTCATTCACAGGAATATTCCTGAAGTGACGACTGACAGTCTAGAAGGACAACATGTAAAGAGACAGAAATTCTGAAATTAAAAAGTAGAAATAATCAGAACAGGGTTTCTCTTCACTTTCCAAAAAAGATTTTATGGTCACTAAATGTAATATTCTTTTAGTCAAACATGCACTGATTCAAACTGTCAAAGTCCTCATTTACGTCTCTCTCTCTTTACATCTGGAATGTGTATATGAACATAGCATAGCCTTGCTATATCAGCAGTATTTGCAGCCAACCTACAAGTGGAATTTGGAAACCAGAATGTCCTCCTGCCAAAGCAGCATAGCCTCTCCTAAGCGGCATTTCACGCTGAGATTATTTGGAGAGCAAGTTTTCCCGGCATCTCAGTATTTTAAAGGAGAGTGTCAGAAATACTGAAACATTTTGCTATGTGAACCAGACGTAGCAAAGTCCAAAGGAAAACACACTGGATAAGTTTTCACTGGAAGGAACACCAGAAGATTTGCAATGGGAGGGTCAGGATTTGGTTAGGGCTGCTCCTCTCTGACACTAGCATAAGCCTTGAACCATTAGCTGCTTTTTCCTCAGAAAAGGAATGTAGAAAACACGATGGAGCTGGATGAGATCCGCTTCTCATATGCAAGAAGCTCTTTTTTGGTACCCAACATGGCTCCAGAACTGGATGTTGATGCAGGTTGAGCAATAAGTCACTCCAAGAAGATTTATGGAAGTTTGAGTTTTCCTTACGGTGGGGTAGCAGCAGGAGTCTAAGAGCCTCAGGCAGCAGTGATTCAAGCATGGGAGCTGGACGAGGATCCAGCGTAGGGTCAAAGCTGCTCAGACTTCACAGGAAATCTGGGAAGTGTGTGATAACTTTAAGTTAGGCTCCCTTTATTTTCCACTTGCACAGTAGTTTGGGTTTTTTTCTTTTTTTTTTTTTCCTCCTGGGCACATTCATGGTAAATTGCCTAAGCAAGTGGTCCTTCATGGCAGGAGGTAGCTGAGAGACTATGAACTGGTTAGTTAGAACATGACAAATAGGAACTACTAATGAGGACATACACCCACCCTGCTTTGTTCACCTTACTCCTACATGCACTACACGCTCTTTATATTCTGTATATGCATTCCCTAGTTGACTTTGAAAGAGAGCAAGACAGTGTCTTGCTGTGTTTTTTGGTCTGCTGACTGTTGTTCTTTAAAGCAAAAGCAAAACAGAGAGTTTTGGGCAGCCAGTTGTGAAAGTCTCGGCTTACAAAACCAATCTCATTACCATTCAGTAACTGCTACAGTTTTTTCAAGTTTAGAGAAGACTTTCCCACAGAATGCCTTCAGATCAAGTCAGGAAAGAGAGCAGAGCAGATGCACACGAGGCACAACTAGCCCTAATAATAAAGAGTTACAGAGAGTTCTTTCTTATCAAGTACCCCATATGGTGAGAAAGCAGCAGTAGAGGCTCTTAAGGAAAGGGCCTTTTATTGACTTAACACTGAATCATAAGACATCCAGGACAAGGGAGGGAAATAAGGAATCTGAAGTCATGGTCAGTGATTTTGCCTTTCATAAGAAGCAATTCCAACCAGTTCAAGTGCCTGTAAGGAAAGAAATCTAACAGGGGCACTTAAGGTGACTAGTAGTGTGTAAGTCTGAGTTTCAGTACAACAGCCATCTTCAGCCACTGGAAGCTAGGTTCTGATTCTGCTCCCTAAAGGTAACGGATTGTGACCATGAGCAAGGAGGGAAAGGAAGTAGAGAAAAGCGAGTTACTAAAACATGCTTTCAAGGCCAGCTTCCATGTATTCCATGGCTTTCTCAGGTGAAAGAAAACACACAATTTTTTTGTTGGCGTCATCCCTTGAAATGTTTGCAGAGCATACAGCACACACTAGCGAGAGAGTCACTACAGGTATTAGTGTCCAAGAAATGTGCACTTCAGCAGAGGACATAAAAAGTTTTTTAATAACAGAGATGATACTACCTCTGTCATCACTTACTTCTGCTAACTGAGCCTTGTTGAGTCCAGGCCTAGTCTGCAACTTATAATGTCTCTTGTAACGTCGCAGAGTATTCACTTGGAGCTGGAACAAGTCAACCTGGAAGTGATGGAGAGAAGAGGGGATGAGTGCTACCTTTAGCTTCTATTAGGCAGAAATGTAGAGTTATCTAAAAATAACAATTTCTTCCTCAACAGGACTGCTCCTTGCCTGCATTCAGAACCACATCGACTTGTCTTACTGACAAATCTAAGTATATTTTATATTTGTTAATGCTAAAGGACCAAAATAGCCTCAGGGAAATACAAAATTTTGTTCTGGTTCACATGCTGTCAACAGAATTGCTGGCCAATTTCTGCTCTCAATTACACCTCTGCAACCTCCAAGCAAAGGGGAACCTTTTGTTCCCAGAAGGTTTAAAAAGCTCACACATGAAATACCAATTTAGCAGGCACTGAACAAATGGCTTGTGACATAAAACAGAGTACAGAGACAGAGAAGAAATGAAATTCAAATACTTCAAGGGGAAGCGCACTGTTTAAAAGCAAGGGTGGTGGTGGGAGAGGTTACAGGAAGGAAGATGAAGATCATGTGGAAAATGCCATGTTTCAAAGACAAAAGGAATCTCTGCTGAAAACCAAGAGGAAAACGACATTAAAACTGACACACTGCAGAGTTGCCTGTTCAGTTAGGTGATGTGCATCCCTCAGTTTTTAACCATCAAATACCCTGCATGCTCTACAGCTCTAACACTGTTAGATGCCAGCTGGGTCTTCACCAATCATCCTGGCAACTAACTTAGAGCCCGTATGGGAAAGTTTTGACAGAGAACAAAATGGAATGGAAACACAAACAGCTACAACAAAAGGTCTAACATCCTTAAAACAAACGAACAAAAAACTTGCTACTCTTTCAACACCTCCACACAGGAGGTGTGCGGACACAGCTTTGCAGTCAAGACACAGCTTTGCAGTCAAAACGATTCTTGGTGCCTTTTTTCCAGAAATAAAATACTTTTTGCCAATACGTGTGGCATTTCCAGCAGAGGGCTCTGCTGACGTGGCCAGAGCTCAGCTCCTCCACGAACATCACCTCTGCACAACTTTTTGCAGTGTCAACAGTACCAGAAACATCATCAAAGCAAATACAGAACACAATGGCACAGACAAGAGATTATTCTAGAGTTTTGTAACACAGAAAAACCAAAACAAAACCACAAAACAGGCCCATTTCCTGAATATAAAAAGATGTTATGAATTATTTGAAGGTCGTTTTAAATAATACCAAAATACTAAATATACCAAGATCTGGAGAAGCTTAACATCCCTGGATATCACATGCCCAGAGACAGAGAGACTGACCTATTGGATTCTCTAGTGTATTTGCAAAACGATGCATGCTAGGTAAGAAAGAACTGTATCGGGGCCTCAGTCACCACTGCAAATAACTTATTTTTACCTTTAAAAAAAGAATTAGTATCAAATACTGTTTTAACAGCTCTCTGTTTGGAAGCAGCACGTACATGAAGCTCTGCGGTTACCTTATCATACCTCTTTTCATAGAAAACTTTACCTAGGGAAATAATTCATACAGGAATGAAGAAGAAAATGAGGACATTACATATCAGAAAAAAAGTCTTTCTGGAAAAGGAGAATAACTCCACAGCAGTTTCAGTGGAGTTGCAATTTAAAATGTAAATATTTCCTGATACATGAAAACATCCAAGTCAAAATTCAACATGCTCAAAACTGGTAAATCATCCTACACCCACTTGGCACCCACTAACCTCCGGGACATCCGTTTCGTGCTCAGGAGAGTCACCTCCATCATCACTTGTCTTCCTCTTTCTTTTGTTTCGGACACTTTGAATGAAGTTCTTATGAAAATCACAAATATACAGATGTCTCACCTAAGAATCAGAAGTGGTGAAGAAGCAATCAGAACAGGTACTGTAGAAACAGCATTCAACAGCAGCTGCTTAGACACCAGTATTAGAGCATGCATCCCTCATGACTGGCATGACATTAAGGAATTTCTAATCTTAAACTCCAGGACTGATATCGTACTCTTGAGTTAGAGATAATTTACATTACAAAGACTAAAGGCAAGGAAAAGGAAGGACTCAAGAGCTCCAGCTGAACCTGAGACTCTGCAGATAATATATATATTTTTTATGGTTGCAATCACATGTCAGAAAAAAATAGGTAATTGTCTGGGGGAAGTGCATTTGCTTCGGGACTTACTTCCAGGTAACTATCGAGAAAAACATCATTCTGTTCCGCTCTTGTGAGTTTTCTGGTTTAAATACAGTACATGAGATTATTAATGCAAGTATTTCAATATGTAGATCAAGCAAAAGTTGGCTAATTACCTCAATTAAAACAAGCAAACCAAAAGCAAAAATCTCTTTCCTATAGGTCTGCCATGGAACCCCCTTTTCAACATATCTTATCTCACTAGAACTAGCATGTATACAACAAAGGACCACAAATGATCAGAATTATTTGATACCTGTAAGGCAAAAATGTCTTCAGGTGACACAGGCATCCTACATTTGAAATGACTTTATGCAGCCCGCTTCATACCTTCCCTTCATTTTGAGTTCATTAGTCTGATTTCCTCTTTCTATTTCTAAAGCCTTACATCTGTCAACAAAGAATCATCTCTAAAATGAAAGAAATGACTATACCACCAGACAAATCTGCTGAGGACTACAACCAGGAGAAATACGCTGTTTTTTAATAAGACTGTATTTCAAATTGAGTCACTCTCTTCCTGTGATATGATGTATTTTGGGAAAGGAACCTAACCAACCGGGGAAGCTGCCAAACAGACTGACTCAAAACATCACCTTTTTTTTTTTGGTTTGTTTCTAATGGTTTTAATCTTCAAAGATGAGGCAAGAACAGCACGCAGAGCAGAATTTCATTAACCAAGTCACTTCTGAGAAATTCCTTCTGTAATCTTGGCGGGCTACTCTGGTCTACCTATTTCTCTACTCGGCAAACGACCGGTTTCTCTCTTGAGCTGACAGCTGTCACTTAACGTCATTGAGCGGTCAGCAGCAAATTGAGCTGTTTAGTGCTGACCAGCGAACAAGCGCACGAGTGCTCCGTTTAAGGGGCCGCACAGCTCACCTTTCGAGTTAGGTGCAATAGTTCATTTTTAACAATCTGCTTCGCTAGAACACGAATTCTTACCAATTAAAAAAATAACGTCAGTGACACCTAACTGAAACAGCAACCCATATTGTTGATTTAACCTAGCAGCATCAGCGGTTTTCAAAAGGAAACTGAAATTAAAATAGCACTATTGCCTCCGAAGCAAAGACGGCTCCGCTCCTTTGCTCCCCCTGAACATCAGCTGCTCCCCACCGCATGAGAGCTTTCCTCCCAAACACGGTTTTTAGTGCTGCTTCATTAACCCTCACGAGATAATCAGTGCCACGAGGAAAAGCCGCATCTTTACCCAGGCATGTTCTTCTCTTACCCTGGCGCAGTAACACCGAAAATGGGAAACCGCGATCCGGAGGAGCCGAGTTTGCAACACAAAGCATCGCTCTTCGCACCCCCCTCTCCCCGCAGCTCTGGGGGTTAAGCGAACTCCCCAAGGCAACCGCAAAGCTCGACTCCCCGGGGGGGGGATAAGCAACTTTCCGCCGCCCGCGGCGCAGGGAGCGCGGCCTCCCCGGGCAGGGACCGCAGTGCGGTGGCCGGGCTGGGGACGGCAAGGCGCGCCCGGCCGGCGCCTCGGGGAGGGGGGGGGTGGTGGTGGGTGGGCTCGGAGGCGGCGGGCAGGACCAGCGGAGGCCGCAACTCACACTTTTGTCGATGTCCAGCTTCAGCTTCTTCTGCGAGATGCTCTTCTGGATCCTCTTGCTGAAGGACGCGTTGCCGGCGGGGCGCACGCAGCGGTCCCCGTCGTCGATGAGGCAGCAGCTCTGGCCGTAAAAGGGGGCGGCGGGAGGCCCATCCCGGCTGTCCTCCTCGGTGCTGAAACCATTCATCGCCCACCTGCCCGCCCCTCACCCCGCCCGGGGAGCCGAGAACCGGGGAAACAGCCGCCGTGGCCACCGCCGCCGGGCCGCCCCGCGCTCTCGGGGGGACCCCGCCGCCCGGCGCCCCCCGCGGGGGCCCCCCACTCTCGCAGGGGCCCCCTTAAGGGGGGACCCCCCTCAGCGCCGGCGGAAGGGGCCGCGCCGCCGGGAGGGCCGCCCGCCGCCGCCCCTCAGCGGTGACCGCGGAGGCCGGGCCGGGCCCCCCAAGCGCCGCCGCCCGCGGGGGAGCCGGGACCCCGCACGCACCACACACACACACACATACACACACACACTCACACACACACAAAACCGCCTCCCCGGCAGCGGAAGTCCCTCCCCCTCGCTTACAGCCGGGGCGCTAGTTGGACGGACGGGGAGAGGGGCGGGGAGCGCTGCCGTCGCTCCGCTCGCCTATTGGTGGGAGGCGCTGCCAGTCTGTGGCCACAGCCCGGCCCCGGCTAGTCTCCGCGTTCGCACGGCAGCCGGAAGGTCGCCGGGAGAGAGGCGCGCGAGCGCGGGGGGGCCGCGCGCCGTTGCCAGGGCACCGCAGTGCCCCCCCCCCCCTTCCCCCCGGGCACTGACAGGGAGCGGAGAGTCCCGCGGTCCCCTCAGCCGCCCCGGCGGGCCGCCGCTGTCTTCCTGCGAGAAGGGCTGAGCAAACTCGGCCTCTCCCTTCGCCCCGGGCGCTGCTGGAGCGGGTGCTCGGCCTTGTCCCTCGGGGAGGAGGCGGAAAGCGTCCCCGGCCTCGCCAGCCTTGGGGCTAGCTCTGCTCCCCCGGGACCGGCGCAGGGAAACACACGCCTCCCGCCGCGGCACTCGCCCGCCTCAGCCGCTGGAGCACGGGCTTTAACCCGGGTTTCTCCAAGCGACCGAAGCTGAACCGGCATCGCTCTGATAACAGCGCGAAAGACAAGCGAAGGGCCGGGCTGAACCGGCAGCTCTCGCCCAGGCCCTTGTACATAACTCGTGTCGACATGTTCCACAAGTGCCTCTTCTTGGCTACACCACCACCCGGGGCTCCTGCCATCGTGCAGTGAGGGGTTCCTGGTTGAATACTATTCAAAATGATGGATTTTTTTTACTAATTACAAGGCAGGGATAGTCCCAGGTCCAATCTGACTGAAAGCTTTGCATTTCTTTCATCTTTAGGGGGAAAAAAAAAAAAAAGTAAAATGGGAGAGGGATGGAAAGACTTTCCTACTGATCTGTACAGAAAAGATGTTACTTCTGGAAATGCCATCACCTCTGTAATACCAGACAGCATATGCTATTGTCAAAGGTGTGTGGGCAGCTGTAAATGGAAAATGATTTCATCTTCCTCAAGAAAAGACTTTGCACAAACAGAAAAAAGGTTCTATAGACTAAAATTACTTCAAAGTCTGAAATCTCACACGTGGAACAATGTGTGTTAGCACGGGATGAACTCTGCTGAATCCCACACGATGCCCTCGCAGGAAGGAGACTCCTCAGATCAGCCTGCTCCACCGTAACACTGACACAGGCGTCTTCCAGCCTGTTCTGCCTGCTCCCCGCAAGACATCTGGGAAACACTAAAATACGTGTTTTCCAGGCAGTCCTTGCAATACCAAACATGTCTCAGAGTAATTCTGGAGGGCAGGGACTTAATGCTCTTCCTCAATAGTTCTGCCTCTTGTCTTAGTTTATTGCCGGTGCACTCAGGCAATTAGTAATTCCTGTTTGTCCGTGTGACTACTAGAGAACCACAGTGCACTCCCTGGGGACGCTGCTCCCAGAAGGCAGCCACTCCGATGGGAAAGTGGTGGAAACAAATTACTTTACCCACAGAACATCAAGCAGTTAGTAAAGAAGGAAGAGATTTAAAAAAGCAAGATGTTACTGCTTATAAAAGCCCCTGGCCAGATTGCCTGGGATCTGCCTGCCTGAAGTAATATTCTCCTGGCAAAAAACATACTAATATTCCCTTCTTTTGGGGAAAGTGAAAACACCGGAAGGCTGACAGTGATCTCAGAGCTCCCTACAGCAAGCTTTCTAGGTTTATCCTAACATTACAAATAAAAATCAAATGGCAGGCTGAGGAAATCTTGCAGAAGGACATTGGGGAAGCTGAAAGCACAGGGACAGATCATAATAGCAACAAGCAAGTACATAAATGGGAACATGATCATAACAGGTAGGACTTCCTCCTGTCCCTGTGAGGATTCTGCAGGTTCTCCCTGGACTGTTCTATGGGAAGCTGGGAGAGGCTGGAGAAACAGGCACCGTCAGTGCCAGAACAGGTTGGTACTTACCAGCAGATCCTATTTCATCTTTGGCTGCAAACTCTCATCCCATCTCATCTCATTCATGCAAATTAAAAGATTTTAACTTGCTTTGCAATGCCTACTAAAAGGAAAAAACCCTCTGCTTTTGTCACTGTTTGCTAATTCAGTGCTAAGTACCTCCAGCTCAGGCTAACACAATGACACCTTTTTTTTCTCCAGTTTTTTTTTTTTTTAAAAGAAAAGTGCACAGAGGTATTCATATAATTGCAGTTTATTTCAGCATATTTATCCTCGTAGGAACCTCAAGATTTCACAGTCTGCTAGTCCGGAACTAGCTTGCTGTGAAATAAACTGCCTCATAGCGACATTCTTTATTAGGTATCTATCACTAACCTGATCTAATAATTCTTTGTGGGAGCTGCAATGAAGTGAGAAACAATGTTTCATAAACCCATCAGCACCCAGGCAGTTTTAGTGCCTTTGAAGCTGTAATAGCCTGCCCATCCAAGCCAGCCCTCTAATCAAATTAGGGGAACCGGCACAGGCCTTTAAATCTCAGCTGGAGCAGCACTACCCTCTAAAGATAAGCCTGTGATGTAGCTGTCATCTGGAACTTACTGTTTTAATGGAGCCATTTGGGATTCTTGGGACAGATAGGCTACTCTCCAAAAGGTCTGTGCAGCAGACGTGTCCCAGGAAGAAGGCCTTTTTATTTTTTTAGAACTCGTCAGAAATCAGACCATTTCCATTTTTTGTACCTTGGGGGCCAATGGAGACTCCACCCTAGCGCCTTCCACCCAGCGCCTCCCACCCTCCTCAGCATTTTTCTAGGATGGCACATATTGAACCTGCTAAAATGCTTAAACTGTCACAGGTTGTGGCACATACTCTCCCTGGGAAATGTTCCCACGGCCAAGAATCATGGCACAGTCTTCCCTTAGGAGCATGCTTTGCAGTTATCTGCTGGTCCCCCAAGAATGAACCTTTCTATTCCTTCACACATGCCGATTTTCACACATGCCATTGTTTGTCTCCCCTCTGTTTATTTCACTGTTTTTCACCCTATGGAGCTCAGTAAAAAGGAGTGTTGGGAAGGCCACAAAAGAAATGGTCACAGTAGAAAATGCTGAGAGTCCTAACAGAACACAAAAAGGGCAGTGAGCTGTTAAAAACTCTCCCTGAAAACCAAGGTGTAGGATGGATCTACCAGTGGTTGCTCTCAAGGCAGACATGCAGAGAAAGGAGAGTGACAGCATCATCCTGCCCTAAGCTGGGTAACACTTGTGCAATGCTGAGCTGCCCCAAAGCACAGGAAGAAGTAGTTGGGACAAGATGCATGTATACGCTTGGGTGATTTTAACATTTTATTCTCAGGGCCATATATCTCAGCAGTAACACACAGATTGCCTTTGAGAAAAGCTTTTGGTGTTGCTTTGAACACATGGCTGATGGCAGGCTTGAGGAGGGAAGCATCCCAGGCATGGTGGTCACTGCCCAGGTGTCAGCTCTCAGAAGACCTCACCTGCAAGGCTCTGTTCTTGAGAGGACTGCAAGGCGCATGGTCTGATGAGGACTGCAGAGGGTCACCACCATCCAGGCACTGCAGGGAGGATGGCACAACAGTCACCATCCACACAACAGCAGTGCAGTGTTTGGTCAGGGGGACAAGAGGGCCCGAGAGTCCCACCCCAGCCCCTCTTCTGAAGTACTCACCCACACAGAGTAGCAGCCAGCTACGCTCAAAAGCTCCTCCCTGTGGAAAGCAGCCATAGCTTGACCACGAGCAGTTGCTGCAGTAGATGATGCTCCAGCGCTGTGTTATCTGTATCAACAGTATCAACCTGGGGAATTTTTACTTACTTAGTTTCCAGTTAACACAAACTTCTAATCACTGATTTGGGTATGGAGAAAAAAAGAAAACAAACAAGTAAATACTTTTCCTCCTCCTTCCTTTGGCTAAGTTTCATTCAACCCCCTGTCCTCCACTGCTCCTAGCTTCACCTCCCCTTTGCTGCTGCTCACATGCAGTTTCTCCCAATTCATTCAGTGAGGTGACAGGGGATGCAGGAGGTCAAGTGTGTAACTGTTTGTCTTCACTTCTCTGTGCTGGGTTTTCTCCGCTCCTCTGTGCTTTCCAGCGTGCCCCACCAACAAAGATTGTCCGTGGCCACTGTCCCTCGGGGGTGTCCTACCTCGGCACAAGTCACCACCATGGCCATGGTCCCTCCAGGACAGGATTGCACCCTTGGGCGCAGAGCACCTCCTTGCACAAACACATCTCCCTCCACATCTCCTCCATCTTTGTCCACATCTTACATTTCTCCTCACGTGTCTCCTCCCTTCACGGCTGCTGCTCTTCGTTAAACTTGTCGGAGCTGAAACGTTGTGGGGTCGTCTGACAGGCCGGAGTTTTGGGGCATGGCAGGTTGTTCCCATTGATTTCAGAGCTGGCTGGAAGCAGCTGTGAGGGACAGATGGGAGTTCACAACTCCTGCCCCACAGGCATCTCTGCAGCCCCCAGCTGCCTGAACCTGCCACGTACGACCAACACGGCACTCAGGCATTGGCTTGTTGGCTGCTCCTGCATGAACACAGTAAACCCTGTGGTTTATACCCAATACCTTCACAGGGAACCTGGGAAGGCTGGAGGAGAGCAGCGTGTGACGTGGCAGGAAGCCTATGCTGAGAAAACACCAGATCAGGGTAACTAAGCTTAAGAAGTAGAGAGAAGGGAAATCAATCACTGGAGCAAAACAGGCAGGGACAGTCATTTCTGCATACACAGTTTCAGAAAACACATTAAAAATTTATTTTAAATATATTATAAAAGGAAGTCCATTCAACTTTAAAAACACTAGGCATTCTATCAATGATTCCCAATTTATGAAAGCTACTACATTAAAGTGCTACAAGTCCTTTACCACCCCCAGATATTAGGCTGTTGGTCCTAATATGCACAGAAATAAATATACACTGATTCAAGAGGCACCATCCAGTTTTACAGATAAAATGCATGCAGTACAAGGAATAGACAAACTTAGACCTTATCACCAAGATCCTGGAGAATGCATTTTGAAACCAATTCCCTTCTCCACCCTAGATGCTAAAGCTATTTGTTATTGTTATCTTAAGGGCTAACATTTCAGTCTATTAGCTTGATCAGTTTTTATCTTGTTTTGTGGTTGAAGTTCACATTTGCTTGCTCACTAACTGGGATTAGGACTTTTTTCCTAGACTTGAACTAGTAGATTTAAAACCACATAGATCCAGTGGCTTTATACAAAACTCCCAAATCCCTCACATCTGCTGGAATCACTGAAGCCTTTTGGGTCATACAGAAGCATCAAGAAAGCTCAAAATGCAGCAAATAAAGGAGCATACTCAGCTAGCAGAGGCAAAGTCAAAAAACAGACACAGGATTTTTATTAGGGTTTCCATAATCTATCATTGGCTAGTTTCATACACAAGTTAAAGCGTGACACTGCAAAGGAGCAATTGGAGCAGGAGGTGAGTTTATTTCAGTTACACTTTAAATTTATAATGTGAATAAATCAATCTGACTGGTTAATGAGGAATATGAAATGGATTGACAACTGTGTGTTGAATGCTGATGGAAATTTCAGAGCTCAGCTTTCCCATTCTCCACCCACTGCATCTCTCCCCTCCACTCAAACCAGGAGAGGACTTCTGCTATGATCCTGTCAAAGATCTTTTGTTCCTACCCCCACAGACCCTGACATTAACCTAGAGCTACTCACCATTTTGGCAACAGTTTGCTAACTATTTAAGAAGCTTTTCATGCTAAAGGATTGTTAAAATGGAAACCTAGATTGCTGCTTGTCAGATAAGGACCAACTTAGGCACTACCAGGCTCCTTTGTTGCAAGTGGTTAGAAATGCAGTAGGTGAGTAGGAACATGGACCACAGCAGTTGGGAGTGGATGTGGGATGCAAGGTACACTTGAATCCCTTGTGCTAGCAGAGCCAGACTGTTTCAGACATAACTTTACGAGGGCTCTTTCAAATGAAACCGTGACAGGCTGACTGCTAAAGGCTGTCTGTTCTCTCCAGTCAAAACCATTCAAGTGTCTGTCCATATCTTGAAAGACAAGTTAAAATAAAAGTTTCTCCCTTTTTACTCAGCAGTTACGCGATTGCCCGGTATGACTTTTAGGATATCTCTCTCCCCTCGGTGATGTAAGCCAGCATAGCTACTATAATGATCTTATAGTAGCTGTGAGAGCACTGTGCTCTTGCAATGCCGGTTGCTGGTGGTGCCTGTTTGACTTTCAGTACATTGATGTCTCAGAGCAGCAGGGAGGAGGAAGGTTTGCTGACTGGAACTCTCCAGTAAAGGAAAGCAAAGCCCTGTGCCTAGACTACTGTAAAACAAACCAGGAAGAAAGTTAAGCTGAGAAATTGCTTTCTTGCTACTTCTGTATTAGAGATTAGAACACACCGTTTAAAAGTTTCCCAGTGATGGAAGGCATCGACCTTCTGAAAGATGCTTCTGCTACAGACTTTATGTCCCTTTGGGACTATGTGTGATTTCTGATTTGGATACTTAGAAAATAAAATGCAGGATCTCGCATGCTGGTCAAATGCGTGAGCCTTCACCATGAGATGAAACATCCAATAGCTAACCAAGACATCCTCTGGTCTAGCCTTAGTTGTTACAGCGTACCACGAGGAAGGTGCCGTCCTTTCCAAGTCTTCCTATCAGGAGTGACAAACCTTCCCAGAGTCATTAATGATATCAATTTAACAGAGGAAACCCAGGAGCTTCTGAATTACTGACATAAATTTTGCACCTAAAGTCAGACATTTTAAAAAAACACACACAAACACGAACACTGCATGTCAAGCTTTCTCTTACATCCTTATCTCCCAATCCCTTCCCCTCTTCTCTTGTCCAGCAAGGCACTAGAAAATGGTTCAAGTTTAAGCATTTGCTGTACATTTGCATTTAAAAAGGCACATCTTTTTTTTAATGATGCTGTATTCCACTTTCAGTAAGGCTCACACTTTCCTCTATTATGGCGTGGAAAAGAAAGTTAATTTCCCAGACATGAAAAAGGACATCTTGCACACATAAGAGCCACAAACCTATTACTCTGTTTGTAGGCCTTAGAGATTAGCACCAGTATAAATCAACAAGAGCTTCAAAAGCAAATCAAAGTTGTATTATGCAACATAAAACACATCCAGGGATCCCCCTGTTGTCTGGAATTCTGAAACTTAAAAGCAGCAGAATTTATGCAGCCTTGGAGAGAAGGTTTGTTTGAATATTTTTGGGGAAAAAATATGAAAACATTTATTTTGCATTAGTTAATCACTGGTATTTAATCTCCAGTCTTGACTTGCATGCAGATGTGAAGATTTGCTTATGTATTCATGCTTTAGCAATTTTGCTTACAAATAACCAAAAGTAATTGGAATAATTAACCAGATTGCCCAGCAAAGGCTCAATTAAAGATGTAGATGATGAAATACAGCTTCTATTTCTCAATCAGTGGATGGTTGGCTATATTAAGTCTTCTCATTAGTTAGCAAAGCCTCTAGGGTATTGAAAAGTATAATTGATGTAAATAAATTAATAGCTCTAAGCCCAGCGAGCCAGTCAGAATTGTACAGAATTTGTGGGGCACTGATCACACTCAGATCCCGAACCTTCAGAAAACAGATAAACCATACTGAGAAGGACCCAGTAGGACCACTCACACCAAAGCTCCAGTTTCCACATACTGGTGGTGGGTTGTCAAACAGGAATTGCCTCAACAATTACTTAATCTTTTGTTGCACACTGCTAAGAGCTGTCCTTTTGCTCCAAATTAAGATCATTAAGTGGTAAAAGACCTGTTCCTTACTGCAGTTCTCTCTGAAACCAGCCTCCAGCAAGCGAAGCAGCTAGGACTCTCTACACAAGGTGAGCCCGAGTACAAAGCAAGCCATGCATTTTAGAAACAGAAGCTAATTCTCTCATTGGAAAACTAAGACACGCAAAGTTGCAAGCTGCAAGCAGAATGACCTACGGTCCATTTATATCGTTTGCTGATTGTGTCCCAATTATAAAAAACTAGCACTGTTCATGGACAAACAGCTTCTTGTTCCACAGGTATTAAAACATTCATAAAGACATCTAGTCAGGCCATCTAGCCATCCACAGTCAGCACTACTAGACTAATGAGAGCATTAATAACTTAAGGAAAGCAACAGTCAGACACAAAGCACTGGAAAGCGGCTCTGTCTCCCACGGAAATGAAAAGGGATCCTTAATGACACATATTGTAGTTACTGAGAACATAAGATGTCATCTCTGTTTGACACTGGTCTCACTTCCTTAGCGATACTGCTGCAAAACTGTCACAAGGAAAGCCTAGAGCCTTTTTTCTTTCTTTACTCCAGACACTAACACATTTGGCAAGCCTGGTCCCAGCTGCAATGCAGTGCCTGTGTTTCCCTTGCTTCCTGACTGCATGGGCCAGGTAAGTTGGCAGAACAGGTCAGATGGGGCCTCAGCTGCAAGGATAAGAGAGGTGGAAATTATTTTGAGCCTCATAGTCAACACATCAGGCTTGAGAGGCAGCTAGTTGTGTCCTAGTCTGCTCCCAGGTGACAGACACAGCACTACATGGCCTCACAGATGTCTGAAACATGGGCAATGATCCCACAATTGGCAACATCAGAAAGTGGTTCTTACTTCTGGAGCTCTGCAGAGGGAGCCAGCCTGCTTGTTTCGTGACACTAGGCAAAAATCTCCTTGCCTTCACAGGAAAGAAAGCCACCTCAGAGCAGAGCTTCATCAAGAGTCCCAGAGGGGTGCCCTGCTCCTACCCTGAGTGTTCCAGTCTTCCACTCTCGGAGCTGGCTGCACACTACCTCCTCAGCTGGACAAACTGTGGAGCAGGGCAATTACTGGAAAAGGGCTGGTTTTATTGATTTACGCAGCATATTTGCAAAAGGTTAACTGCACCGTCATTCACAGCTTTTACGAGAAAATGCCACTGCTGCCTTCAGTATAAGACTAAGTGGGCTGAACTACTAAATCTGGTTTTTTGCAACAACTTAATTTTAAACCAGTGTGGGTTTTTTTTAAATGCTTGCTTCAGATAGACTTGAAACCAATGGTCCTCCATTCATCCTTTAGCATCAGTACTGTCTTCCAGCTCCTGGGATGAGACAATTCTGGTTCAGTGTCTGGCAGATCCTGCAGACAAACCAGAAGGGTGATACCTTGCATTGCTAACTGACTGCACAAGGGACAGGGCACTAGTGAAACTGGCCCATCGATCCCACACCTCTGCTTAAGTAAACAGATTTGCAGTCACAATAAACTGTACAGTGCTGTGGATGTTGGGAAAGGAAGAGAGAGTAATAGCACATTCCCACAAGGCTAGAACACTACTGACCACAGAACTCATGACTGATGAACAAACAGATAAAGACCAATGGCTAATCTCAGCCCTGACTTAATTATCCTGAATTAATCTGCTCACATCAACTGTGAATTAAGTTAGCCTTCACACCTCTAAAGGAAAAATGGAAGTTGCCTTCATGTAGTAGATTTAACTCTGAGAAACCCTAGGGGTGTCCGTGCTAAAAAGATTCTGAATGAGAAGTAAATTTGGAACCCAATTTCTAAAGGCTCTTAGCAAAAATCTTCACCTGTAAGAACTGTGCTTACTTAGAAACCCTCTGCTAATCTTTCACCTTGAAGATTCAACAGTGAGCAACAAAGTGACTGCAAAGTGAATGGACCAGAAACCCAGATTCCTCGTCACTAATAACTACAGCGATATTTCCCTCACCTGGCTGCACTTCCACTAGAGCTCATTCCTCTATCAGAGCTATGATTTGGAAAGTCATAATACCTGTTTGAAATATATTTTGGTTTAGGACAAAAAAAAAAAAAAATTTACATTTTGATGGCTTTTTTTTTTTTTTTTGATCACAGGATTAAATCTTGTATTCAAGATTTTGCTCAGATGGACTTTGGAAGATAAAACACCTATGTGGGAACGTTTCAGTGGGTGGTATAGCAGCTACAGGAAATCCTGGAGAGTCCTGGATAAAATGATTTAACATCAAACCCAGGTGGGAAACAAAATAGTCAAAAAACAAAAGCAAAAAAAAAAAAGCAGTTTGAATCACATTCAGACTCCTCTAAAAACAGAGTTTCTGTTCCAGTCTCAGCACAGAAGTGGCTCTGGCAAAGCCTTTAAAATTCCACCATCCCCAGAAGAGAAGGATGCAGCATCTTCACAATAAAGACTAGCCTGCTAGTTAACCTTCTCCTGAGATTCTCCCTTTTACCTTCATTAACTGTTTAAAAAAAAGTATTCTTAAAAAAATTTTTTGTAACCCTCCCCAGTAAAAACTATAATTGTAAAATATATATTTTTTTTTTCTCAGTCTTTTAAAGATCAAGATTTCTGTTAAATTTTTCCAAGACGGTTGAGTTTGTGTGTTCAAATATCCACTGCTGTGTTGGAGATGAAGGATTGCAGCTGTTCATAAAGATCTTTCGGTCACTCTCACTGCAGTCCATACAGCTGCTGCTTACTGGATGGTAGAGGGTCTTGTCCTGGAGAAGAGAAATTTGACGTGAGGTTGCTAAGCAGAGAAGTAAAGCTGGTTTAAAACCAATGAAAAGAAGTCTTAAAAACCAAGGCAAGCTATTTTGTCACTTGGATGTATCTGAAGTTGTTCCACGCTTCACTGGTTGGGAAGTGTCAGGGTCCATTCCCAGCCCTTGGCACAGTATCCAGCCCAATCCTCACATCTGCGCTGGGAAGCTCTAAATGTGCATCCAGAGCCAGGCTCTCCAGCCACAGCTCACATCCTGCCACAGTCACTCCGCAGCACTGTGCATGCGGATTGCAAGGACTAAGACAGGACATTTAGTCGAAAATTTACTAACCTGTTGGCCACAAAAGCATTGCTTAGTAGGAGGATGAATAAATCCTCATCTACTTTTGGCATTATCTTCTAGTATTCTGAACAAACCAATAAACACAGCACACCTCACTGCAAACAGGTTTTGCAAGGGTGTTGCATCACCTCACTGCCAGCTGTGAACAGGACTGCAAGGAGAGTGTCCTTCTGCTTAGCAAGCTCTGGAGAAGCAGTCCTCACCATTTCTAACAGGTGGAACAGGGGAGTCACCTCTTTCTAATCAAGGGTAATTAATGACACAATGACAATAGATTGTCTGCAGATTCTCTTATCACAGCTACATAAGAGAAGGAATAAAACGTGTGACATTTTAAGGAAACTTAAGTGCCTACAGGCAATTTGACACATTAAATGAGAATACACATATGCAAGCGTGCACACACACTCACTTTTCGGTATCGCCAGAGCTGGTTCCCCTTCATTCCATGACAGTCATAGAGGGTCACAGGGCTGCTGTGGGAAATGGCATCAAAACAAAACTTCTTGGTATGCTGAGGATCCCCGGGACGGATGTCTTCTCTCCAGCTGAACGTGAATACCTGCCAGGACAAACAGAGCCCTCAGGATGGCTGGTACTGGGCACTGTGCTGTCACCAGCAGAACAATGTTCCCTTCTTTGCCCACAGGATGGGTGGGGAATGGCTTCAGGGAAAGGACAACATCTTTTAGAGAAAAACTACTTCCACCTCTGGGGACAAGGACTGCTGACCAGGGGAGTCCGTAACAGCTACCCCGTGGACTGCCACACAGCATGCTAAATGAGTCTGTGCTGCTGCAAACAGCCATGCTAGTTAGCTTAGGTACTAATAGCAGCCTTGAATGTCTGCAATGCAGACATACCTCATGGATTAAGTGAGCAGCTGACCAATTACAGCACTTCACAGCTAGCACAAAAGGCAGAGCGCTAGAGGAGCTCCAAGTTAACCTGCCAGTAAACACCCAAGTCTGCACAGGCAGCCTGCAGTCACCTTGAGAAGTCTCTGTTCCACGCCCTCTGGGACAAGAGACCAGGAGACCACAGCTCCCCAGGAGTGTCGGAAAGGCAATCACTAGGGCAATGCTTCCTGCTGCTCTCTTCTACTGACCCTGCAATGATCTCCTAGCACTTTTGGGTGAAATGAAAGAAGGGATACTACAAAAAAGAAGAGAAAGGGTTTTAGCTGTAGTAACTAGGCACAACCTACTAATGCCTGGTAATGCTGTGGCCTTGATGAAAGTTACCGGATGCCAGCACATGTGGTCTGGAAGTCCCTGAGCCATAGGACTGGACCACAGGAGAACAGTCGGTGGAAGTACCACCACTCACATGCTCTGTTCCTTGCACTGCCCCTGTGGCATTTGCTTTAGGACACAGCTCCAGACAGTAGCATGGTCAAGCTGCATCTTCAGTCTGATGATCATGGCTTGCCTTAGGACATATTTTAAGCATCGTAGGACTGAATCTCACAAAAGATAAACTTGTTGAAAGGCAGGCACTGCTGTCAAGCTTTTGCTTTCTGCTTTAACAAGGACAGTGTCTCTGGCAAGGGTGCAAATGTCCTCTGTGACCAGCACTAGACAACATCATTTTGCAGGGCTACTAGCCAGCACACCTCTCAGTCCCTGAGAGGAAGGGCTGTTCTGTGGGGTCCTTTTGGAGCCAGGTGGAGGAATGGTCCTCTCTTCAGAGAGATCTCATGGGGCAGTCAGAAAGACCGCGAATTAGCAGGGTGCTACTATTTGAAGCAGCACGGCCAAAAACTTTTGCACAAAGAAGCCACTTTGTTTCTGTCTCTCTT
Source organism: Balearica regulorum gibbericeps (assembly GCF_011004875.1). Classification (NCBI taxonomy): domain Eukaryota; kingdom Metazoa; phylum Chordata; class Aves; order Gruiformes; family Gruidae; genus Balearica; species Balearica regulorum. The sequence continues at coordinate 13,909,094 of NC_046197.1, forward strand.
TTAAGCCTCTCTTGAGAAAGAAATCACCACAGTCATTTAGGCTCAATGCTAGACAGAAGTTGAAAACACATTCTCCTCCTAAATGTAAGCCAACGCTAATTGTTCAAGATCCTCCTGACACAACAGAAGCTTAGTTTTGGACTGTGCCCGAGTAAATTGGTTTTGTTTCTAGTTTTCATGCATCAAAATTGATATGCAACAACCCTCTGTCTCCTACTACTGAAGCCATTCCCCTGAAGAGTTATGCATGGCTCTGTAATAGAGGCATTGTTTTCTTGATCTTTTCTCAGCTCAGCTGCTACAGTTTAGACAAACTAATATTTCCTTCCCTTCTGTTACAATAAAGCTGTCGTTTCTGGCACCTTATATGTTGAGAGGGTGAATCTATAGCCTGGCCGGTTTCATCTCTCTCCAGCAAAGGTTGGGTGTTTATAATGCATTTGCCTCCTGTCAGAAGGATGATAGTAAGCGGTTATTGAATGCTTCTGCAGGTTCATTAATATGCATGATGTTCCTCTATCACTTCTTTCAGCACAACCTTTGAAGTTAATATTCACTTTGTTACATATTACAGCTGCCTTGTTACTGGTTTCTTTTATTATTTTGGCATATTGTTTTCTTGTGCTTTCTTTTGTTCACTCTGAAAACTTCAAAGCAGAGGTAAAAGCTCTGCACAAAGTCTGCCAAGCTCCAGGCCCCGCCACATGCACAAGCCACATCCTGCTACAAGCCCATCAAATATGAGCACACGAGCCTTGGGGTGCACAGCACCCTCTGTTCACCTCAGAGTTCTGCGATGGCCTTCCTTCTCAAACATTTGTTCTTATAACTTCTCCCTCCCCAGATTTATTCAGGGGGTGATGATTTATCAGAGGGACTGTTACCTGCACGTTGTTCCATGCTGCCTCTCCTCTGTCCTTCACACAGTTTTCCAGCCTCAGTGGGGATCCCAGGGCTCCATGCTTAGTATCCACACACAGTCCAGTTCCTACATTGCGTATCTGAAATAGTAAATTAGTCGCTGAATCTCCTGCTCTTACCAAGTGCCAGGAAAAAAGGCTTAAACTGCCTCAAATAATGGCAGTATTTGTATAAAGACAGTTTTAAGATTCCTCACTTAACTATGTATCTGAGCTGGCAGGTAACAGCTAGAAGAAAGCACAGGAACCCACAATGGGACCCATCACCATCTGTACAATACCCTCCAGGACACAGCAAAACCCACTAGCTACAGGACTGCACAGCCCACTGTGTTGCGTGTAACGATCCATGATTTCACTCCTGGGGTGGTGTTTCCCAGAACACAGCAGACTTTCAAAACCAGGGATGGTTTGCCTGGCTTTCAGATGGGAAAGCTAAGGAGCAGAGCAGCTCACCACAGCTGTGTAGCCCTTTGGAAATACAAGATTTCTGCTGTTGCTCAGCTGTCGCCTCTCCCTAGTCCTCCCTGTTGGCACGTTCTGCCTTCTACTAAATACGCAACATGCAGAACAAGCCAAGTCTCTATTCTCTTTGTAGCTGTGCACTAATAGAAATGGCTCCTAACTGCCGCCTTTGATCAGGCCAATATAACAGTAGAGGAATTCTGGTCTTTGAAACATTTCAAGCAGACCTTTAAACGCTTGCCACCTTACTCACAAAAAACTGGTACTGGAGCACGTGGGTAAAGCAACTTTAAAATACCCAAACCACAGCCTGTTTGCCCGCTGCAGATTTCAGAGCACAAACTTGCCTCTCCCCAAGCAGCTGCTGGAGGCTCCACTGGAGGGTAAAACTTTGGCAAGTCCCAGGCGACCTCGTTCATAAACCACTTGAAGCTTTTGCAATTGAGGTTGTTGCGAAGTTCCTTCTGAGCTGCGACGTCCCCGGCAGAAAGATGCCGGTACTCTGGTCTACGCTGGTATATGTACTCTGCGTATTCATCCATCCACACCTCAGCCACCCGCTTCAAGTTCTGTGTGGGTAACAGCCACGTGTGAAAATGAGAGGGAAAAACACCTGAGAACACTCTGCACAAACTACCGACATTAGCATTCAGAACAGCTCTCATGTTTTTGCTCAGAAAGGATTTTCATTCACATCCATTCTTTCTCTCCAGCTTCAGGATGAAGATTATTTTTATTATTCTCTAGTTCCAAGGGACTTTTAGAAAGATATTTTCAGTTGAGGTCAAAACAGAATCCTGGCAGTTGGCCATTATATCTAGTTCTCTGTGGCTAAGAAAAACAGCATTAATCAAAAGTTGGTTTTTCTTCCTTTTTTTCTGTAAAGAAGCTAGTCAGAAAATGATGCTGGTAAATACCACTGGACATTCAAAGGTCTCTGACAAAAAGCTGCTTTCTTAAATCCTTCTTATTGCATCTTTTATATCCATCTAGGTATGGGATTTGCAGTACTCCCTTCTGGAAAGCTTCAGCTCACAATATTGGTTCTAACCACTATTTTTCCGTTTTCTGGGGTAAAAAGCTGTCTAAAAGAAATTCCAAGATACTGCAGGAATACAGAACTTTCAGGTTATTGCCCTTCAGAACAGAAGCAAAGGGTTTACTTCCTGGCAGCAATATATTTCACGTATCACTGTAAAGCTTAATCCACTGTGCAATTCCAAGACAGCAACGAACACCACCCTCTTGAGATACTTGCCCTGCTGCAGGTTACAGCACACTCAAGCAACTGTTGGACCTTGGACTGTTCTATGGTAACATCAGGTACATTCTTGGTGCTACACAGTAACGTGCCATGTGCTGTCATGACTTCAGTGACCCAACAGCACTACCCACCTTGTGTGAAGGTGCCAGTCCAGCAGTGGCCATTTACTGCTAAAAAAATTACGTCATTAAGAATGAGCAGTGTGGTGACACTGCCCCAAACGCAGCCTACACATAACAAGAGGAGGTGTTCCTCTCAAGGTGACTGTACAATCTTAGATGTTGAGAAACAGCCTTCGCTACACCTGTCTGCCATCTCCTTCCAGCACTGTGGGAGTATGCAAGAGCCAAATACTGAATCAAAAGAAATATAGCTCCTTCCTGAAGAGATGGCACCAACAGGAGAGCACTCTATCGCTCTGACAGGTCATTGCTGGGCTGAGTAATAAATCCAAATCTATAACTAGGGCAATGCTGTTAAACTGGGAAACATTTTAACACTGTGCAAGCCGTAAGACTGCAGTACAGCAGGGCACCTTTTTGTGTTTTGTAGTTTTGCAGCCTTCCTGCTTCTATGATTTTTTTCTCCCACCAGAGGGCAATACAATCCCTTCTCAATTTGGAAATTAAGTGGAGAAAGCTAGTGCATGATAGGCAAAAGCTCTTTCCTCTTTGGGCTACACTAGATTAAGAAATAAGATGGCACAGAACGGTCCATCATGGAAAATTACAGCTTGCCTATTCAGTGGTCTGCGATGCTTGAAGTTGAGAGGTCTTTCAATCACCAAAACACAATCACCACACTGAAGCCTGCTGGTCTTGGACAGCACAGCTATAAAATGACTGAAGTACTATACAAATAAAGCCATATCTTGTTTTTATTGGTGATTCTATAGTCAGCGCCTGATCGCAAAGTCCCTTCCCAACACCTAGCAACGGCTGATGTCTGGAGCATGGCAGCTGTGCACACATGAGTCTCCTAAGCTCTCTTCCCTTTGTGCTACACATCCCCCACTGCAAAACTGCTCAATTTGACCACTATACAAGTAAAATTTATGGACTACAAAGCCTACATTTGCCTCCCATTGTGGGGTGAGAGGAGACAACAGCACGGTCACACTGCAGTCAGACATCTGTCATGGGGAATGCCATTGCCACTTACTCTTGCCAGGCTGACTCCTGTTGGAACCTTGTATGGAACATATTTTCTGTAGATATGACCAACTCTAGAGCAAGGGATGTCCTCCATGCGACCCCCACACATCCAAACCTGTGGAACAGCAGAGATACAGATTCACTCTTGGTTATATAGAGAAAAATGAAGAAGAAAAAAAAAAGAAAGGCTTTCAAATCATCAAAAAGCCTAACCCAGATTTTTTACTTTAAAGTATGCTCTCTCCCAAATACCCTCCCCTCCTTGACTTAGTCTAAAATCCTATAACTACTCGCTTAGAGCCATGCAGCAAGCCTCGATTTAGCACAAGTACTATTAAGCTCAATGGCTAAACAGTTCAATTTTGCATTCTTTAGAAAAAAGAACAGGGAAAAAAAAACCCAAGCACACAGAGAACAGCACACTTTAAATTGATATATTTTATTACAGCAATAGTAACTACCATAGTTAAACTGGACTGCCAGATAAGACCTGGGTGTAGGTTGTGTAACATTGCTGTAAAAGGGAGGTCATCTCTGTCATGTGTTACACAAAACACTCCAGAGAATTCATGAGTCTGTTCAAGTGCTGGAAACCAGAAGAAACTGCTACTTTTTCCCATGGTTATCACTGCTCTCATACAGTTTCATCGCTGACATGCACTCATTGCTTTTGCAGCCTTACAATGAAGTAGAAATCCATGCCTGGTGAAAACATAATTAGCTTCAAAAAAGCCTTCAGGAAGTCAATGGAACACACTGCTAGTTGAAGAAGACTACCTTGAATGCTTGGTAAATGTCTAGATTAGGCCCAGAAGTTTCTTTCCCCATCTGGGAAGATTTCAGTCTGTGCCAGCACTCTGCAACAACTTTCTTTTAGTCCTTATTTATAGCACGGATGTAATCATTTTGTCCCAGTGAAACCAAAGGAGATGTTTTCTGAACCGGCCAATCTACTTCATTAGGTTTAAGAAATATATTCATATGTGCTTCCCAGAGATATCTAATCAATACTTAAAGAAAAAGTACCCTTCAGCATGCAAAACAAATGACTTTCTAAATTCTCGAAGCACGACACTGTCTTGCCCTTCGCTTTGTCCCCAGATCTTATGTTAATGCCCTGAAGGCAGCGATATTTAAGAAGGTCTGCTGGTGCTGCAGGCTGATGCAGTGTTCTTGATCCCTCCATTCACTGTGGCTAATTTGAGCCACCGCAGTTCACTGTACAATGAGCTTAGTCAACAGCTTCACACATAGCAGGCAATTCCATTAATATTCTACAGTGACAATATTAAATACTTAGCTTGGAAGAGAAATATTTGGCCAGGGCTGCTGCATAATTATTAGCTCTGACACTAAAGTCCTCTGGAGTTTCAGCTCTGTCTACTGGCCCTAATAATTACAGCCATTTGCTGACTGCGTATAACTTAATGGCGGTTGGTTGCTCTCAGTTAGAGGAATATTTTTCACAAGCAACTTCTAAAGTTCAAGGTACTTAATTACACGTCGTTATGGTGAGAGAGACAAGAAGAAAGTTGACAAACACTCCTTCTACAGAATTTCATTCCTTTTGTCCCTGCTGTGTCTTGAGAGGCTGATACAGAAAAGATGAAGATGAAAAAAGAAACTAGCACTCATGTTTTGTGAAGTTTCTAGAGGAATTGAAAACGGTTCTTATTCTGTAGCTGCTGTGCTTTTTGCTGCAGCAGGCCACAGTGTGATTTTGCCGCTAGGAAATTAACTGGTAGACTGAGAAAACAAGAATTTGGGGATGTTTTATGTTTCTATGACAGAAACGGTTTGTGTGAGGCTGTAAGAGCGGCAACAGATCTGGGAACAATAAAAAAACTGCAGAGTCAGTTGCACAGACACACATGCTCCTCGGCAACCCATATTCTTACCCTGTGCACTGCACCCTGCATCATGAAAGCCCTAGCACTTCACAAGCAGCTGCGTTTTGGTGTAACGCAAGCCTGAATAACACACCAGCTCGTTATCCTTGCTGCCTGCTCATAGGATGCCTCACCTGCCCTTGATCTCTAAAGAAAGGCCTTCAGTCAGGCCACTGTGAATAGACGTCTCCTCTGAACACACACCTTCTCCAAGTAAGGTGAGGAACAGAGCCCTGCAGTCAATATGCAGCCAGAGAGCACTGACTGTCCTTGCACTGCGGATCTTGTGAAGCAGTAACACAGACAGCACTTATCCACTGAGTGGTACATTGGCAAGGCAGGGGGTATGGGAAGCTAGACAGAACCGATGATACACTGGGCCAAGAGCTCCGAGCTGGTACACGACTCCAGACACAGAACACAACATTATATAAACACATGTAATGATATGATTAGAAAAAAACTGAGTTAGTGAACAAGTAAAATCTAAGATCAGTTTTACGTGCTCTTTTCCTTATCATGCTTTATCCCAAACGATGCTGCAATTACCAGTGCTGCATGGAGGCAATGGAAAGCTTCCTAATTCCTACTAGCAGAGCTCAGTGACCCTTTCAAGGTACTTTGCCAACTCAGTGCCTTTTTAATATTGTCTCATGCTGCAAGTGACAGTGTGGCACTTGCAGTACAAATCTAATTTTAAAAGCATGCTTTCCATTCATTCATTGCTGCTTTGATTTATTTTATTAGTGAGCTGCTTTGTGTGGTGACAGAACTCATTACAACCTCCATAAAGACAATTACCAGTCCTTATCTATAAAACTGGAAGAAGGGGGAGAGGGAAAGACCGTGACGAGCATCAGTAAAACACAGCTAACAAAAGCGTTAGGAAGTTGGAGTTAAAGGTCAGGGGAATCACATCCAAGGGTCTGTCAAGGAATAACTGCAAGTGAAGCAAACCCAAAATAGCCGCGTGCTGAGAGAACGCTTTCACTCTGATAGCGATATTTGGCTGTTTTTAAACCAGGGTACAGGCATGATACACCAGAACGTACACTGCTAAAAACACAACGCCGTTCTGTGGGGGAGCACCTTGTGCCTTCATGGTGACACCGACTGTCACTTGGGCCAGGGGAGCCAGTTTCTTCTTGCTGCTGTTGTTTTATAGAAGGGTGAGATAGTGCCTCATCTCCCTGGCTGACATGACAGTAAACATCAGAGTCTGAACTTGACGCACTTAATTTCAATCAGCCATTTACTAGAATGCCATAAGAACAAGAATTAAAGCTGGTCAGGCAGGCAGTGCTTTATACAATGATCTAATCAGATCTCATTAGGAGAGAACAGGAAATTTCTCTTCCTCCTCAAGCAGAATTTTACCAATCTACATTTTAAGCTAGGAATCTAGCAGCTGACAGCTCTGCTGGAATTAAGAGAAAACCTGGCTACACTGAGGTCAATGGGCATACTGCAAGAGATTTTTTTAAGGCCACAATCTCACCTTAATAATAAAACCATATACAGGAGAAGTAAAATAACAACACCGGTGATAATTTACATCTTCTCAGTGGCCTGGAGAGCTGTAACTCCATATTCATAAAGCGACTCCAGAGCCTTTGACTCAGCTAGCGTGCTATGAAAGCACAAGATAATATGCCACCTATTCTCTGCATGGGAATGTTATTAATGTTATAATGTTATCCAATTCCCTTTCTGCTATTTCAGAAAACAATGTCACGTAAGACAGCTGAACCTCTCCTCTCAAACACACAATACAATACCATAGTTGGTGTGTGAACACAAGTCACTTGGGTATACAAGGTTTGTGGTTTCCAAAGACTGCACATGATGAGCCAATGCTTCCCAGGAGAGGGAAAAAACACAAAGGAAAGAGTCAAGCCTTGAAGAGAAAGCTGCTTCTGCAAGCCACGACAGAACTAAAGACCATGGGATGGATCAATGGAGCTGATTGTCTGAGCACAGACTGAAAGGTGGGAAGAAAAGGACACAGTGGATAAATCAAGGGGGTTCTCTGCATAACAGGGTAGGCGAGAGGATGAAAGCAAGGACAACCAATAATTCCGGAAAATCATAATCCTCTGTATTGTAAGCATCAGCTGCTGTTGCAGCTGGGTCTTACCACTCTATAAAAGATTAAGGTAGCTCAAAAGGCACTGGGATCTATGTGTTTGCACAATGCCTTCTCACACAGCATACACCAGCATGGCCCCTCCTTACCGTCTGGAGCATTTTAGAGGAATGACAGCACTTTCCAATAATCATGTTTCAGAATGTGGGGGGTCCACTTTCCTGATGCTGCTTGGTGGGAGGCTACTCTGGAACCTGAACCAAGCACATAAGGTGAACAGAGGCCAAAAATTCAAGTCAATGGTCTGAAATTGATCTCTGCATCGCCAGATAGGAAGGGAGAAAGAGGCCACCCCGTACTGCAGCTGAGAGCCTTAGAGATAAGCAGCATGTGCTGGCTTAAAAAACAAAACAAAAAACCACAAAAAAAGCAGCAGAATGCCCGGCCTGTTTCAGTGTGGGCAAACATGAGCTGCTGGAAAGTAGTGTATGTGCCTGGAATAAGCAGGGGTGGCTCACAATCGACACTAACTTCAGCCATACAACTAGCAATGCTGTCAGAAGTGATGCCTTGGCAGCTGCACCCTGACCATGCACCTGCCAGGAGGCCAGTGGCAAAATGTGAATCAGAAATGTGCTGCTGACATGTGGCAAAGGAGATGCATGCATTAGATATGCGAACAGAAGCCATGGAGCACTTGGATTTGTTGGAAAACATGCAACATGTTTTATGCTATGGAAATCAGGAGAAGCAATCCCTGTTGATGCTTTGGGAAAAGGATCTGGAAAAATTCTGGTGATCATAGATCATTGCACAAGTGCAGTAGATGCTTCCTATTGCTGAAGCAAGGAGCAAAGGCAATGAGTACTGCTCATCTCTTTTGTCTCCCTTAATTGTTCTTTTCAGGACAACTGTCCATATGGCTTGTTTGCACCAACCACGGGGTGAAACCACGACATGAGCGTAAATAAGTGCTGTACAAAGTAGCATTTGCAGAAAGGAACAGTTTAAATGCTTCATATATACTGCTCCAAATTAAATACATTAATCTCAAAAAAAATGAAGTGGTTACGTATGCAGCAGAATGTAGGTATTTGTTGAGAACGCAGGAGCATTCAGAAAATCAGAGCTATTAAGTTGTGTTTAGCAGAGGAAAGACATGTTGTCACTTTGAGTAAACTATTCAATTTTGAATACTTGAACTGAACTTTCAAGCATTGCAGAAAGATACAAAAGACTAGAAACACCTATAAAGGGCAGAGGTATGAAAGCGACTCCCAAAAAAGCAAAAAAAAGCCCTCAAGAAAGTCCACTGAACAGAGAAACTGGGGCCGTAGAGTCAGGGGCACAGAAAGGAAAGGTAACAAGTGCCGCACATAAATAGCTGTGTGTGCTTGTTCACCCTTTTTCCAAAATACAAGAATGTGCTCAAAGGTCAGCATCTGGTGATCCACTGAGATAGAGGAGAATGGCTCTTACACCACGCAGATCTGCAGAGCAGTCTGCCTGGAGCGTTCTGCAAGCCAGGTTCACTCAAAAATGAAGCTCATTTGAACAGGTGTAATGCCTGCACCTAAAATTCAAGACTGCAATCTTCCTGTTGCATCTGATGATGACCTGAAATAGGAAGACTCCTCATCTGTGCAAGTACTGGGTTAAAGGCACTGAGCTATTCTGGATATACAGAAGAGAAGGAAGAAGCATGTGTTTTCTGCTTGAATATGGAATGGATAGACTCCTTCATTTCTAATCTAGAAATTTTTGGTTTAAGGGATTGAGAAGACCCAGAAAACTGCAAACCAGCAGTTAGGGTTAGAAAGTTTGTTTCCAATTAAAAGTTCGCCTGAATTTTTTTGTACCCCAGTATGCCATGTGTTCTAGTGATGTTTGGTATACAGATGTCATCCAAGGAGCAAGGCTTCTATTAACAGAGTTTGATCCATCCTCTGGCTAAATTTTTTCTGAGGTGCTAAACACTGATGGCTTCTCTGTTGGCTTCTCTTCAGCCTGAGAGTTCCTTCTCAGAAGGAAGCAGAAACAGCTGATGACAGACATTCATATGATCTCAAAACAGAAAGGCAAGAGACTCCTAAACAAAGTTGTTTATTTCCAGTCTCTCAGCAACAGAGCCCTGGATTTTAAAATAAAGGCAAAAAACTGTAAAGCACAGTCCATACATGGCCAAAAAAGAACATGCTTAAGGAAAAAAAAAAAATCTGCTCCTGGTGAGGCTCGAGAAGGCCAGATCCGATGCAATGGATCAAAGACCAGCAGTACAAAAGAGTATGTGCACACACAACTCCCAGGCACAGAAATGGATTCTTTGTTAAAGCCGGGCTGTAAATTTGGCACACTTAGAATGTGAATTCCCATTAGATAATAAATAACATGAAAGCAGGTACCCCACATCTAAACCCAGAGCTTTAAATTATTTGACAGTGCCCCTTTAACTACAAAATCTCAGTCTGCTTCTAAAGGTAAAAACATAGCTCCAAGCTCGCCAGGAAATGTCATAGCTTCATAAATTCTATGAACAAACCTTCTATTCTTGCAATTCCAGCAGAATTATTAAATCTATCAGGCACAGATGAATGTATCAATTTATCTTAATTTCTGAAAATACACTGAGCCTCTTTCAGTTAAAACTTCATTTTTCTGTTGCACAATGAAAGAAAAAAGGGGGTCTTTGCAGAGATTAATTAAAGCAAATTTATCCCTCCATAAATTACCATCTCTGGACTGAAATAAAACACAGTGTGTTTCAGAGAGGATAAGCAAACAGATGAATGAAGCAGTCTTATTTCCTGCAGCTCAAGCAGTGTGACTGTCTGCTGTGGCACTGGAGACAAAGGGCTTGCCCAGCCACTGTCATCACTCTTGGAAACCAGCATTTTCAAAAAGGGCCAAGGAAAAGAGAATGAATACTGCCACCGCCCCTCCTGCAGAGAATGACATTGTTACACAATTTCATTACATGCAACACAAAGAATAAAGGGCTCTAACCATAATGACATCTCCAAAGAGGGTGCCCCCCACCCTGTCCTTCCTGCTACTGTTACAGAGGACAAGGGACCTGCGATGTGACTTCATTACTTAGGGTTTTTTGTAAGCAAACAATGGAAGAAAAGACATTGTTTTCAAGCCAATGTCTTTTCTTCCATTGTTTGCTGTACAGTAGTACATGATATGTACGTATGGTAATATGGCTTGCTGAACATAGTTTGATATGCCTTTGAATTGCGTAGCCACATCAAGAATTAGCAATCCATTTTGTGAGAGATCTGCCATGTTTGTTTGATGATCTGTTTGTTGGGAAGACAAATGAGGAATTTTAGCCGCCAAAGCTAAACTGTGACTACATTAGCACCACTACCATCTTCTAGCCTCATGCTGAGGCCAGCTAGCTTAGTTAAGTGGCATTCAGACACCTATAAGGTTATATATTCAACTAGCGACCCAAATAGAGTTTAACATAGAAATTTTCACTTGATTTGCTGCAGGCTATGGAAAGGATTCCCACCACTGAAGAGAAGAATAGCCACCTGCCTTCAGTGGTCTGGGACATGCCAGTGAGTTTCCCAGAATGGATTTCAGAGTGCCGTATTCCAAGATAACCAGGTACCAGCGGTCTTCGTGGGTCACAGTGACTCGTTACTGTTAGTGTGTGGTTCTGGTCAGCTGGATAACTCTTATTTTAAAGCCGTCAACTGAAGAGCTTGGTCGATCAGCAACAGCATTGTCCCTGAGCCAGGCAGATAATGATCTGAAGGCACTGCCAGCAACAGTGTTATTATTCCAATTGTTGAGGATTTCTTACAGGGTAATTAATAGTCTCAGTTCCTCGCAGCCAGGAGTCAGATGGATTGACTATAGCCAGTAAGTTACTCTCATCTCTGGGAACTCAAGTTCAGGACTGAGGTACTCAACTGGGCAAACACTGAGATCCTGCTGAATTTTCCTTCCCTCAAGAAGGAGAGTATTTAATCTTCTTGCCAGGGTGAGTACTAAGAAGCCTAACAGTCAGAGTGAGCTCCGTGCCAGCTGACTTACCCTTGCTGGGAAGAGCACATGCATCTGAAGCTGTGATCACAGAAGAGGGTACACCTCAGCTAATCCTGCTCCATAACTAACCCTCACAAATGACTGGTCACATCATCGCTGTTTCTTCTGTGTACTACCTTACAGCTCCCAGCTCTTTCACCTTTAGTCGCACGCAAAAAGCAAGGACAAGATAGATCATTCACATTCTGTGCCTCAGAACAATTCTTGCTTTAAAAAAAAAAAAAAAAAAAAAAAGTAATTTCCAGAGAACATAGCTCACCTTAAAGGATATTTCATACTGCTCTCCTCCCCATATCTCCAGACCTGCATCATACCCTCCCAGCTCCCAGAACCACTTTCTATCGACTGCAAACAGTCCTCCAGCCATTACAGGAGACCTTAAGAAAAAACCAGACTCCATATTACAAACACATTCAAAGATACAGATGTCTAGCTAAACATTTAAAAAATAAAGCAAGAGTTGATAAATATTCTTTTCACCACCCGGTGTTCCCGGTGCCTCTGCAGCCCTGTTGGAGAATCAAACAGTTGGTTTTGGATTATCTACTAATTTCCCACTTGCAAATGAGGAGGACCAGACTAGGCTCCCTTCAGAACCAGTCAATGCTTCTCCTCCAAACAGGCAAAGGAGTTCTCCATTAAGCAACAGGATATAACCTCTCCTGGAGGGACCCATACGCTGCACGTGTGGTGCTCTGTCTCAGTAATATAATCAAGTCATCCAGCATGACCTCAAAAGGTGTTTTGTTGGGGTTTTTTGGAACACTGCAGAAGTATAAAGGACAGCAGAACTGTCTCAATGTTGGCAAGCACAGCAACAGCAGAACATAACCTGATCACAGATTTACTTCTGTGCAATACACTGCAATCATCAAAATTGCTGTAATTATTCTGCTAGGTTTTTTTCCCCCCCGACCTGGGAATGACATATAAGTCGCCCTTGGTTTGTTGTTTTTGGCAGAGAATTAGGGATACTAAGTTATGTTTGAAAGATCTCAGTAATAAATGACCACATTTATAATAAATGTTACACATTACAGTTTTAAATGAAATGTCAACTTCTGCAGGAATTAAGGTGGCAAAAAACAGCAATGAAAAGGAGAGTGTTCACAGCTACTACACAATGCATTTCTTTTAAACCAACAAAGCAAACAGCTGCAAGTAGCTTAACACCAGCTTCTGACTTCTACTACACTGAGGTGTAAACCAATCCTGTAACAGGGCGTTATTTTGTTAGCCAGCTCTTAGCACACTGGATTTCAATAACTTACTCAAAGGGATCACTGGGATCAAGTTTCTGTAACTCAGGAGGAATAGGGATCCTCTTGTAATACATCTCCCAGTCAAATGCACCTCGCATTGCGTCTCCAGCCTGAGTCTCATATCCAAAGTGGTCATGATCAATAACATCAATCATAGGGCAAACGATAGTCTTGCGGTTTCGGGCAATGCGATCTGAAGATTGGAGAAACGTGTTAGAAAACCTGCACCGGTTGGTTCCGTTGACCATGAAATTGCAGAAAAGAGCATCAAAATATGAAGTGCGGAAAAGCAACGTAGCTTTCTTCCCGTTAGTGCTCTTTCGGGCAGATGCTCCAATATCTATCAACTTATCTGGTATTTCCACAGTAATTGAGATATTCATGCTAGAACTATCGAGATAAAACCACCAGACACTCAGGCTACAGTGACCACCACCCAGAAGCAGAATAGAAAGACACAGCCACACTACCACAGATACCTAAAAACCACCAAGCTAAAACCAGACAATCATGTATTTAGTGAACAGTCCTTATTTTAACGAGCGACCGGGATGTGAACCCTTTCTGCGCTGATTCAAAGCCAGGGCAATAACCCATTGTACCACCTAGGTCTAATTGCTATGCCAGAATCTGGCAGGAAGCAATTCAGACTAATGGCATAACTACTCTCAGCAGGCTTAAGAAATGCAAGTGTACCTCCTCCCCTCAACCTTTTCTTCCAATCATATAATACAAGACAGGATTAATTCCTGCATAAACATCTGGAACTTCTTAAATACTTTATTACTGAGATGGTCTCTTGTTGGAAGTTAACTTTCAGAGCAGAGGCGACAAACGATGTTTCAGCTTCCAATGCACACTGAACAGAAATCCTTTCTATGCTTTAAAATTAAAGCATACTCTACGTGTTCTCATTTAAATGGCATTTGAGCTAATTTTGTCGTCCCTCCCCGGGGCTCATGAAGCTGCAAATGTTTTACACTATTACCAGATACAAACTGTAGTGAAAGCAACAGCATTACCATCCAACAATCCTGCTGACAATTCTGACTGGTTTTTCTTAAACCTCCACTCGACTACTGTTGCCACAGTTTATTCAACAAAGTCACACCTCAGAGAGAGCTTTGACAGGTCACTGGCAATAGGGTTGTAAAGGAGCTTGGTACTGGCCAGAGGCATACAGGTACTAGAAACAGAAGGCAGTGTCCTTTCAATTAATCATCTTTGAAAAGAACTGACATTGTAAAACTGATGCCTTCTTAAAGATGAAGCATTGCCTTGGAAAGGACTGCACATGTTCTACAAATACATACCAGCAGCTGTCATTCACAGGAAGTATTTTCCACAGGCTTGCAGACTATGAAGTTAAATATAGCTATACAGGAGAAAAAAACCCCTAAAAGCTACTTAAAAACTGTATGTAAAGATCTTTTCTCTATCATAAAGCCATTCCTCCCTGCAAGCTGCTGAATGACCATGCGATAGTTTACTCATCTAGCAAGCTGTAAATTATTTAAGATTTCATTTAGTGAGGATACAGAAGAATATGATCTCTGCTCTTTAATTAAGCAAAGCATATGATAGGGTTATCGTACTGTGCAGGACTCTAAAACAGAAAAAAAAAATTCTTGTGTTAAAGGCTACAAGCTGCCAGCAATTCACCTGAGTCTTGTGGTTGGTTGTTTTTTATTTGTTTTCCCTTTTAAGACATTTCATCTTCCTTTAGTCCACTTACATCATGAGGTGAAAGCAGCAGGTGGAAGTAAAACAAATTCAGCACAAACATCTGTCGGCAGTTCAGTTTTCAGCCATGGACAGCAGCCCACACTTACCTAACAGAGGCGGCAGCCAGTTCACATTGGCCTCGCAATGGGAATCCAAGAAGGTGATGACATCCCCTATCGCCACAGAGGCCCCCAGCATTCGTGTTCTTATCAGTCCTTCTCTCTTTTTGGTTCGGAGGATTCTTACATTTGGGAACTGGGCCATATAATCTTCCAGGCGTTTCTTCAGGTGTTCTGTATGAAAACGAGAAATTTAAACACTGCAACAACTAATTTCTTAAAAACACAGTTCCTTCTTTACCGGAAGATGTCGTCTTTGGAAGTAGGTCCTGAACAGTTAACAAATGCAGTAACAGGAAAAAGGAAGTAATAATTTCATTTAAATCCAATGTTTAAACATAACTTCTTCACCAAGACCTATGAAGATTTTCCAAAACCTCAGGAGCAATAAAAAAAATAAGAGGAACTAGGAGAAGATGGAGGAGTGCAGGACAATAAACAAAACAGCAGAGGACGGTGAAAAGGAATAAAAAGCCACCTAGCAGATCTCTGGGAGAACTTTATCAGAGCAGACTGCAGGGATTCTTGGGCACTTTTTCAGAAAACTAGTGCAGCTTAGAAGAGAACCATGACAATTTACCTTCAGAAGTAAACTGCACACAGTGCATTTAAGTCGTGTTTGGTTTCTTCAAAACACAAAACATGACCAACCACTCATGCACGAATAAAAACCAGCAAAAGGCCCAGTCAGACATCCTCCCAAGCTGGCAAGGCAGGCATAGCCACTGTATTTGGATGGCTACATAAAATGCTTATGAGAGGAGATATTTGCATTTAAATATGGAAATATTTACGCTACTGAATATGGACTGGAGCCACATCTGAATTAGCACAGACACTTATGGTCACTATGATTAACAAGAATTCAAATTGGAAAGCTGCAGAAAAAGATTACTAAATGATAAAAACAACAGATAGCTTGTTTAGATGTGGAAATAAAAAGCTTGGTCTACATAAAGAGTGAGGGGCACACAGCTGTCTTTACATCAAAGAGTGAAGCACCAAAGAAAAACCTAAAAATAGGCAAAGAGCTAATGCTAGCCTAATCACAAACGGGTTGATCTTTAGGCATCTGAAGTTTTGACTTACTTGACAGCAAACCCTATTCACAGTGTGCCAGGGACTGTTCATTAATGCACCGTACTATCCACCACCATCAACAACCGATCAAGGAAACAAGCCCCGCTAGACAAAAGCTTGTTTGTCAAATCTAAGCAATTAACTAATCTTAAAATCTCACACAACAAAACTCAAAAAGAGGCAATCATTCAAATACAAATAACCTTGCAGGTTTATTTGCCTTGACTATAGGGAACACATCCACTCCATTCTGTACAGCAGAATCTTCCTTGGCTTCCAAAGCAGGCACGAAAGGTGGGGGCTGAAAAGGCAGACAGTGTGAAAGCGCCCCTGAACAGGGCACCAGGGAAGATGGGTATTGGAATAACTCTCTAGAAAGGGGAAAGGGGCAAATAAACTTAAGTAAGTTATGAGCTCTCCCCCATGGTGCTGACGCAGCAATTGTGCTTCAGGGCTTTAGGTACTGGAGAAAAAAAATAGGCAAAATCCCTATGACTAACACACGTTCTGCACCCTCTCTTTGAAGCAGCCATCACCTGCCTTCCTTCAAAGATCACCCAAATCAACTTTGCTTTTGAGGTATTCCCAGCAACCTCTTTGCCCTTTTCAAAGCTTTATTTAACATTCCCCAGGATTTTTTCCTCACAAATGCATTTTAGTTTTTTGCCTGACAAGTCTAATTGTCCCACAATATCTACATAGGTTTCCCTTAGTACTTCTCGCCGTCTAGCGTGCTTTTCCCCTCATCCTTTTCAAGTCTCTTCTGAATAGATCCTCTCAAGCAACCAGAAATTCTGTCCACTCAATTACAGATATTTCAAATAAGGGCCTTCCATAAAGACTAGATATATTATTAGTGCAGCTGCCTTCCTCATGAGGCAGCAGGTAGACTTAAAAAGTCAAGAGAAAAAAAGAAAAAAAAAAGCTACCACCACTGTTTAACATCACAGCTCATCCCTTGCCATTGTTAGTTTATAACAAAAGATTTGTTCATCAGAAGAGAGAACAATCAATCCTCACTTCAAGCATAAATCAGCTAAGCCCAAGCCAGGAGGTACACCTCAGGTAATCTACCCAAGACAAGACACACATGAGAGTGCCTGCCGGTGCTCATTGTAACAGAGGTAACCATCACACGGAAGCTCCGTGTCCGATTCCCCTAACAGTAGCCACAGATACTGTAGCACTTGCAAGACCAGACCCCACAATATTTACATTTTCTAAACCAGACCTATAAAGCACTGTAAAGTCTTAAAAAATCCAAATCTCCACAATGATGGAAAATACACATAGACTTTCTCCAACTCTTTATTTTGATAGAAACAAGCAAATGAGACTGTGAAAGATCTAAGAGGTTTGTCTTCCACCATTTTACATTTTGGCATCATTTACCTTTCTGAACTGTCCTGGTTTGTTGTGCAATTTCATCTGCAGCGATACCTGAAGGCAGCCTAACTGATCCTCTGGGGTATGAGCATGGCACAGCTGAGTCTGCTACCAAGAAACACTGGCGTGCTTTTGGATCTAGTCTCACACCAGCAAGTGAACAAAAAGTCACGGGATTTGGCCATATTTGTGGCCACGATGATGGCTGCTCTGCTACAGACTAACTGAAGGCAGGTTGATTTATATCTGTTAATGAACAAGCAGGTAAGAACTGAGAGATTTCCCCATTTTTATAGCGTAACAGGAGAAAAGAAGGCATAGAAGACACAGAGTTTTCTCAGGAGAGTACTCTGCAAAGAGACAACAGGACAGCTAATCCACTGGCTCCCCGTTCCATTCCCAAATGCTACGTTTAGTTCTTTAGCATTTCACTACATTTCCATAGGAAAAAAACACCAAAGCATTTCATGCCTGCGAGTAGCCTGTTCTACGCTGCATTGGTAAGAAATGTCTCACGCAATCTTCTTATGTCTGACGGCTGGAAGAAGCAAGGAAAAGCTACAGGGACTCCACCAGCACCCGTGTATTCTCACTGATGCAGGAGACACACGTACCAAATGCTACCCTTGGAGCCAGGAGGGATGATGATCAGATTTGACTGCTGCAGAAAAATCTATGCTTGATCATTGCATTTTATAAGGTTAAGATTTACGTATCATGAACTGCAAGTGAGAAGACTTTATTGTATCTACTTTCCCTTACTGAAGGGTCACAGACTTTCAAGCAACCTCACAAACAACGTACAAAATGCAATAAAACATACTTTTCAAAGACAAGGTTTTCTTATTTCCTTATCCCTGTGCTATTCCTGCCACCCAGCCTAGCCCCTATACGCACAAACAGAAAATAGTTATTTCATTCTATTACAAATATTGTCACAATTAAGTCAATTTTTGCTTTTAAAGAAAAATCTCAAAAAAACAAACAAGTGGCATTAACTGCTACAAAATTTTATGAGGTTTTAAAAAATATATTATGGAATCTTGTCACATTGAGTAATCTTTATTACAAGGGCAATTTTCTTTAATGAAAGTTGTTAGGGGATCTGGATGGATTCCAATGGCTGTGCCTACGCTGGGCAAAGCAACACAGCCCAAACATATAAATGAGAGTGAGATTACCTGCAGCTTAAAAACTAAGCTGGTAGCTTGCTAACAGACTTTGCAATAAACTTGATATACAGAGTATACATTAACAGTACCAGTCAAGAACTACTGCTTTCTTTATTTTGAGCTGTAAATAAAACTGTGTGAAGATAGCAGAGAAGCTTCAACAGCAGGCCTGCTAAACATAAGCCGTCCTAAAGCTTTCCAAAATAAGACTTCCTTTTTTTCCTAGGTCAAATTCCTGTGGCGGCCTTATTGCAATTCTTCCCTCTGGCCTCACCATCCAAGCAGAGGTTGCCATTAGTCTGGTGACCACTTGTAGCATGGCAAGGACTTTCCAAGACAGGAACTTCTTATGTCCAGTTGAGTTTTCAATTCCAGCCACCGCACGCCTGCCAATCAAACAGGCACCTAAGAAACTTCACAACTTCAAATCAAACATATGCAGAAGCTGGAGGAGGAACAGAAGAGCCCAAGGATTTTTTTTTTAACAGCTTAAAGAGGCAAATACATGAGAAACAAGGCAACTTAGAGATGGATCTACAGGAACAGAACAGCTTAAATAACACTGCAGTTGCAGGGTCCATGGGACTCCACTGTTCAAGTCAAAGCATACATTAACTCAATACATCCCCTCCCGGCAAACCCCACAGTCTGTCTCCACTCAGCAGTGTCTGTATCCTCCCCACCTCTTTCACATCCCATTGCCTCAGCCGTGTTTTCACAAAGGCTTGTGCAAAATCACCAGTAGGTTTATAGCCTATTTTGAATTGATTTGGCTCAGACCAAAGTAATTTTCCCACAGAAATCAGCGGAGGAGATCCAGCAATTCTCAAGTTTCTAACATCTTGCCTGCATGCTTTAAATTCAACAGCTATTCGCCTCAAGAGCTGCTCTGCAGTACAAAGCAACCTCATTCTCTTGAGCTTACTCAGCTCAGTGTTGCAGACAGCAGCAGCCCACTATAGTACCAGCTCACAGATGAAGACTGGCCTGTTTTGTGCCCTTTTCCTTTCCCCAAATCACACATCAAGATCTGAAGCATCCTCTTAGAGGTGATTGCATATCGGGTGGTTACCTTCCCCAGACACCTACAAAACCCACTGCTACATGCAACTAGCGTGTACCTCCCTTGCTAGTCAAACGTGCAAGGCTGCTTCCCAGTAGGTCAGTAGAGTTAAAGTAGTTGTATCAGGCTTGCTGAGTTCTTGAGAGTTTGTTTTGCTTAAGCAGGAGATGCTGCTTGAAAGCCATGGAGCTGATGACTCAGGTCATTCTCTACTGAGGCACAAAGATGGGTGCTGCTTTGAGGAAGTCATTGGGCTCTTTTTGAACAGACTCATGGTCTGGTGGCACTTTGGGACTCTCCAGAGCTCAGATAATTATGATGACCTCCACCTCTGACTGCAGTGAATCGTGGGTAGGTGCAACTGAGAGGTGCTCAACACATATTCGCTTTCTGTACTTTGGAGGATTCAGGTTGAATGTTTTGAATAATGTGTCCATTGCTCAGACGTTTGAGGTGCCAAGGTCATTTAATTGGTCCCAGGGTTGAAAAGACAGTAGAATTTTTGGTCTCATCCCACAAAACCTTTATTTTCACAGATGTTTGAACTCAAAGGAGCTGCAAGCAAATCCTTTACTTTCACTCTAGCTAACTGTCCTCTGCAGATGACAGTATCGTATCCTGCCTCCTGCCGGGGTGCTTTGCTTCAGTTTACACTCAGAAGGTTGAAGATATCACGAAGACAGGAGAGCCATTGCACTCTAGAAATTCAGGGAACTTTCCCCTCCTGCTGAAGGGCACATGGCACAAGAGGAGGACTGGAGGATCTGCAGAATTCCCTTCTAAGCACACAGGGCTGCTTTCCCTTCCTGCAGGTTATTTTGGCTACTTTCCAACCACCAAAACCAGAAGTACAACTGTTCATCTGGCAGTTGTTTACAGGTTACCCCAGCTTCCCGTCCTACCCTCCCACATGCAGACATGCTTGTTTAAGATTACAAATTAATCCATTCATCTTTACTTAGATACTCGGCCCTAATGTGCTGTTTAACAATTTAAGAATGGATTATACTTCTTCCTGAATCCATCACAATGTACAAGCCAGGCCTCCCTGAAATAGAAAGCTCTACATCACTGAAATTAACTTCTCTCTCTGTTTTGGTGCAGATGAGTAATCCTTTTAAATAGCAAAATGTGCTGTTATCCAAACAGGCAGCACTTACACTAGTTTTAATTTTCTTTCAATGTTTTCACCCTCTGATCACTGAAGCTGGTTGGGAGGATAATAAACTGATTTAATAAATTGTACTGTGAACACTAGTCCCGGTAACAGCAAACTGATTAAGCTGATCACAGCTTTCCAAGCTGAATCTTCTTACAAACAAAGAAGAAAATGCCTTGGGAAGGGAGAAAATTAATGTCGGTTGCTTCACTCATTACAGTTCTGTGGTAGACTCTTAACGAGGAGGGGGCCAAGTTTCCATTGCTCATCCTGCATCAGTGTCAGGTCTCAGCACTTCTTTAGAAACAAAAACTGGGGAGAGAAAAGGGTTTCTGTGCATGGGACAATACCTGAGAGTGTACCACTCCACTTGCTAATACAGCAGTCGTCACTGGTTAGATTGTAACAAAGATTAAAAGAGTGAGGTTTCTGGTAATCTTATTGACTATGTTCTCCTTCTAAATGTTTTAAACCCAAGCTTCCATTCTAGTACAATAAAGTGCACACAAATGGAAGTGTGAGGCCTAAGAAATAAGCTTGTCTGCAAGTTGCTGTGGCAAAGACCACTTGTGCGAGCCTGTGCGTGTGTGCTTAGATAAACTCAAGTGCATAAACTTCTGCTGCCTTGCCTCTACCAACAATTACTTCCCGAATCTGCAAAGGGAACTTTCTCATAGCTTCTTCCACCCTACAGAAGGCATCCAGACCCTGAGCAGTTATGGCTTCAGGAGATACAAGTATTGAACGCAGAGACAAAGGTGTAATCTTAAAATGAGAAAATTCACATTTACTGGCATTAGCATATAAATACACCTAGACCCTAGGGAAAGTTTAGTAGGCTGCATTTCCAAAGCAGGGAAATACACAGGGAATAATCATCTTAGGTACAGCATAACCTCTTAATCTTTCAGGAAAGTTTCATTTATAAAGGAAGTCTATTTCAACTGTTTCTTCCTGAGGGAATCCAGAAAAATCCATTTACTCATCCTTCCTTCATGCTGTAAGGTTTAAGCACCTTTTGTTCGAGGCAAGCAGTGAAGCCAACCTGTGGTGTATACATCAATTCTTAAGTCCTGCGTACTGACTCCCTGATCAACCCACAATATCAATTATTCCTCCTGTGCCATAACCCACCTTTCCCAGGGGGAACAGTCATTCTAGTTTACTCTTCTCCCTTCCCATTTCATTAAATATGTATCAGGATTAAAGCACCCACTTAGGTTTTTTCCTCTTCGGTTGACTACATTTGATCTGAAGAGGTGATTTGGGGACTCTCAGATTTCCTTGTTGATTGCTTTTAACATCAGAGGCTCTGCTTTGCTGACGTACAAACTAGCTGCAGTTTTTTGCCTGTGTAGTCGCTGAAACAGGAGTGAACTCCTTGCAGCACACTTAATATTCAGCTCAAGTTTGATGTAGCCATGGTGACTAGCAGGAAGGGCAGTACTGTCCCAAATACTGCCTTCAATCTGGGGAATCCGTGCCCTCATCTTAAGGCCAAATAAGTGTTTTTGATTATCCAGTTGTTTAACCAGGGGAATGTCTGCACTGCTGCTCAATGCTAACACTCTTCTACTAAATTGATAAACACTATATGGGCAAGAAAAAACACTGAAAAACATTAAGACAAGCCACCACACCAATGGCATCATCACTCCCAGCAGTCCGAGGGTAATACATGCACCACACAGTGGTTCAGGATCCTGTGAATTTATACTCCGCTTTCCATACTAGACTTAAAAATTGCAAGAGACCAGATTAGTCTTTAATGGCTTTTAATCTACATCATCGTCTGCCTTCTGAGCACTGGAGAGACAAGCAGGGGTGCAAAAGCATTTCAGAAGTTTGCTTACAGGACAGAACAAACCTAATTGAACAGGACTCCTCTGCAACCCGCAGGCTTCAGAACATAGCGGGTGCACACAGACTGAGCCAGAACAAGCTGCTGTGCTAGAGGGGTTAGCTGTGTCTGCTTCTGGTGAGCATGTTAGTATACATTCACTGTTGATAGTGATATACTGCATAGTATATCATGACACAAACCTAAAGCCTATGATGGACAGCAAGACAAAACTTGTCATCATTTGGAGAGATGCAGGCAGATGAAGAGTTTGAAAATTTCATGCTGAAACATTTTGGAACATATCAAAGCTGAGAGATTAAAGCCTTGAAAGTCACTGAGTTTTGCTGGGGAAAAAAAGGCAAAAAAATAAAAATACCAACCCATAACAAACCAATCCTCAGAGATTCAGCTTTGCCTTTATCAGCAGTATTCATGTTCAAAGAACTTCTTGGCCTGAATGTATTTGCTCTTTGCAAATCAACAAAAAAAGGATTCCAGAAAGAGCACAAGAATTAAGAGAAAACTCTGCTCCGGACTTTTGTCTCATTAGGTCCAAGATGTAATCCACCTGAAAGTTGCTTTATTTGGTAGGAACACATTCCTTTGGACTCCAAAGGCTTTGATCTCAGGTGTTTAAGTGTGAAAGAACAACTACGAAGCCTAAAATTAATAGCACAGACCTACAAAATTCTTGCTGGGGTTGCAGCCAAATGGAATATTGGAAAACTAACTGATAATCCTTCATTCCTACAATAATGCTCATACATTAACAACCATGAACGACAAAGCAAAAACATGTTTGTCTTGTAGTCTGTATGTCAGAGAACAGAAAATGAAGTATTTGGCAAATGAAAATATTACCAATACAGCTGCAGGAAAAATACAGATGCATTTGACTTGTATTAAAAAAAAAAACTCTGGCATGTTAGAAGTTTATTTTACAAACTCAGACTTCACTCTTCTTCTAGACGTCTTCACCATCAGTTCCCAATGCTCTTGTTTACTTTATTGGCAAGAAATGCAACTATCACAATAAGTGACAACTGCCAGAAAGGTCAATAAATCTATTAAATCCTGAAGCACAAACCCAAGACTGTTCACAGCTGTACTGACAGCAAAACTAAACCCTCTCACAGGCAATATTGTTCTCAACTGACACGTTCATTCTAGCTGGATGAGAGAGGGTAGTACCAATAGCTGAAGGTACTCCGCTTTTAAATCTTGAGCCTTGGCTTCCAATGTTCAGCATAGTAAACTGCTGTGTTCACTGGAGACATTAAAGCATACTTTGCTTGTGGGTAGTAGGCAACAGTGGTCCTCATGACATTTATGAATACATGCTATAGGAAGAGAATGGGTGGCATTTCTTTACTAGGAAAATATCACTGCAATTAAAACTATAGAGAAAAGGAATGTGGTTTAGATTATCCACTTTTATTTCTAAATTGCAGTAGCGTTACCTGCCAATTTTCTCCAAGTGAAGAAGTTTCCACCTTTATCAAAGTCCCTATGTAGGAACAGCTGCTTTGTCAATACCACCCAAAATGCATGCTTAAATAGCAGAAAATATGATTACCAATAACAGACATCATAAATGAGTACTGGCAGAGGGTGTCTGAATCACATTTCTAATTAACTTCTATACAGAAGCAGCTTGAAAGCATTAAAATGCTGATTTGCACTGCAGCTGGCAGATATCTAGATTTTTGACTCCTAGCAGACGAGGACATGTACTTCAAGGTGAGGAGAATAAAAAGCTGTTTTCCTGCAAAATTCCACTAATAGAAGCTACATGCATAGGGTTTCTTAGTAGCAAGCAATGCAGTTAGAGTTATTTAATGAGCTGTAATGGAAACCCTGCTCCTCAATTATTTTTTTAAGCTTTAGTTTGCCAGACATCCTTCACTACACAATAATTAGCCAAGAAAGAGGTCATAGTAAACCGGACCTTTTAAAACCACCTTATCTCCTTTCTAGAAGGATCTTTCAGCCATAGCAACTACCTTAAAGTAATAAATACAAGATGATGAAAAGTAAACTGGTTAGTTAATTTAGGCTGTCACAAAAAAAAGCTGAAGTAAACAACTACAATGGGCCCTCAGGTCCCTTGAAACACTAGAGAATATATTTTTAGACAATGGCTGGAGAGTATTAATGAACAATGCAGGTTTTAGATATCCCTTTTTGAAGGGTATACACAAGTACAGAAATGGTGTTGAAAGATGCATTAAAAATGAATACTCAAAAAAGGAAAACAAAATCGAATCCCATCACCATTTCACTATGGATCCAAAGCAAGCTCTGTCACTAACAGTTGTCTAAAGTATCCCACACCCACAAGACATTGTCAGAAATGGAGAACAACAACTGACTTCATAAACCAAAAATTGGACATCTGCATCAGGTTTTATTTTATTGCTTCACTCCATTTGGTGCTTACTACTGAACAGAGCGTTGGTGAGTTCACAAATTCACTCCTACACCAGTACAAATGCTCTGCTGTGCTATCTGTAAGTCACACCAGAGTTTGGGGAACAAACATCACATCTAGACTGTGGGTCACAACCACTTAAATAACTTTGAAGCCTATTTCACTTTGTAATATTTGTGTCACTACCAGAATCAGTGATAGTCACCAAAGCCAAGTCACATTCTACATGGAAAAATTACATTGGTATTGGCTTCTGTCAGAAGCATTTTGATAGTAAAAATCTTAGAACTTGACCATAGCCTGAGAACTGCTCAACTGTGACTTTACGCAGCTGGTAGTGTTAAATCAGCAAATGACCAGGCCCACAAAGTGAGCATCACCAAGAGCCTGATATCTGTTTCTCTAAATCTCAAAATGAGTATGTCTTATGACAGACAATTTCATCTAATGAAAGCGTATATTTGTTTTGTCAGACTTCCAAGTCTCTCCACCTAGAAGGATCAACCTTCTTCCACTTACACAAGTGAGATCTCGCTGACAGTTACTTCAAAGCCCTTATGAGAATCTAAACAGACCTGAGATGGTCTGCAATGGATTCTAACAAGTAAAAAACCCTACCTCTTTATTCTGTGACTTAATTTACAAAAATAATCCTTTTATCAGTTAAGACAACAGTTACCACAACTTCTACAAGAGACCTTGAAAGCAATATTTAATAAAAGGTTGTGGGAAAACTGTAGGTGCCTAAGAAAAGTGTAGCTTTTTCTTTTTTGTAAATATGTTAAGGTAAAAAGCTTTAAAAGAATCATATTCAAAATTCAGTAAGAAAGGCTTTCACCACTTTGTCCTAAGCACAGTCACTCCATATTCAGAGATGTACTAACCAGATGCACTTTAGTGCATTTAAGAGAAAAAACTTTTACAATGCATGTGCCTAGATGAAAAGATAATTCTTTAGCTGCATAAATCCTTTACTGTTCCATTTAAAGATCAAAAAGAATTCAAGTATTAAACTCTTCTATTTCAGATACTAAGAACATGATTTATTTCAATTAAGGCCTGACAGATGTGGTTAATAGAACAGAGTTGTATTTGCTACATACCTGATGCTGCACCAAATGACACATTAATCACTCCTTGCCTTCCCCTTCAGTACACTACTTAGTGACTTCTGCCCTTCAGACCAAATTATGCTGCATGCGGTTCAGCCAAGTAGCCTTACGCACATTTGTTTTTCCATTCAGATTATCCCATACATCTCCCTCCAGGATTACTTGTACTGCAATATAAAGACAGATTTAAAAAGTCACGAGGATTTATCTTTAAAGGGGAAAACGGGGATTTGGTTGCGGCTCCCTCTGACATTCAGTGAATGGATAGGCTCTGAGACTCCCCAGCCAGTAAACGTTCAAGGAAGCCACAGGATGGCGTGGAGACAGCACATGGGCACAAAGATGACCAGCCCTACATGAGGGGAGAGAGCAAACAAAGGGGAAAATGGTCAAGACCAAAGGCTGAGATGACACTGCTTGGGGAAAACACTCCTCGGACTCCTTTATTAAAAGGCCTAAAAGCCTCTTGCTGCCTTTCAAAGATGAGCAGTGGCCACGTGCCAGAGCCTGGGCTCAGTAACGTTTCGCGGTCTCCCAAACATCAAGGAGTAGCTTGAATTCTTAATGTACAAAGTCCTGCTGAAAACACACAACTAAGAAAACATTGAGTAAAAGTGGGGAAAGAATAAGAAAAATCTAAAAATGGCCGAACAAATTTTTTCAGGACTCCCAAATAGATATAATTTTCAGAAATTAAAATAAGGCTGGAGGAAACATGGTAGCCTTGGAAGAAAGACAAAGCTGAAATCCAGAATATCCCTAATGACCCCCGCCAAGGGAAAATGAGATCCCATATACCTTGCTTGTAACAAAATTTTCTCCTCAAAATCAAAAATAGCCAAGTATGCATGCCTCTGGGATAACCACATCCTAAAATATACTGTGTTTAAGCTAAAAGCCAGAAGGTTGACTTTGCAAATGTCACTGTCATATTGGGTTAAATATATTCAAGTACTTCAGCTGAAACTGTTACTGCCTCCCAGTCACAGGTGCAGATTTTGACTGGTTACTGCAAGAAGGATGTTAAGTCTTCGTGTACTGCCACCGTACAGGCACACAATGCTGTAAGGCAGACAGCCCAGCTGGGTTAACACTTCCAGAACAATTCTGATGTTTGGAGACTGCAGTATATTTTCAGCACTGCCACATTCAACTTTATTACTGTATCACAGTGCTTTGCCTATAACGCATACTTTATAGATGACTGACGCTGTGGTTCTTATTCTTCAACAAGGGACAACATTTGTTCTAAAACACTGTCATTTATACAAGAGTAGTCTTAAAATGAGTAAGAACAGGCTGTCAGTCAATATGCAAATAACAATGCTGAAACATGACTTTTATATGAAATTTAAGCACTTAGCCACAATCACTGATTCTGTCAAGCTAAGCCATAAAATAAGGTATACTCAAAATATTTCTAAACCACCTGTGTGGCGTGTACATTTTCCTCTCTGCACATAGTTAGGCCAAGTACACGGCAAGATGTTTCTTTTAAATGATATTCAGCAATTAAGTCACAGCCTTCTAGCACACAGTAAGTTTACAATGTCTTGAATAATTTAAAATTTTTGATTGCTGCAAAGGGTGAAAAGGTAAAAACCCTACCACGTTTTACAATAAAGGAAGGGCTGAAAAAAATATATGATGCCAGTTTGTTCCAGATAAACACACAAATGCAAAAAATTACTTTAAGTTTCAGAGGTATTAGTGTTCCCTAGATAGATGTATCTTTTGGTGACTTGACAAGGGAACTGAGGCATTGGGGCATACAGGATGCCTGTGCAGCCCACTTTATTAGGTCTACTCTTCTGATATGTTTGGAATCCCTCATGCTGAAGTTTTTCTTACCTATAAAAGGCATCTTGACTTTCAACACTGCCTCCCTATAACTCCTCATGGACAAATTGAGGAAATCTGGCCTAGATAAGCAGACAGCAAGGTAGACAGAAAACCAGCTGAGCTCTAAGGGTTGTGATCAGCAGTACAAAGCCAAGCTGGAGGCCTGGACTGTCACTAGCTGTGCACCCCAGGGGCCAACATCAGGGCTAACACCACTGCACATCTTTATTCAAGACCTGGATGACAGGACTGAGTGCACACACAGGTGGTTTGTGGATGATACAAGCCTGGGAGGCACGGCTGATGTGCCACTCAGAGGGACTCTGACAAGGGAAATGGGTCAACAGGAACCTCGTGAAGTTCAACAAAAGGAAATGCAAATTCCTGCACCCGGGGAGGAGTAACCTCGTGTGCCAATACTGACTGGGGACCCAGCAGCTGGAAAGGAGCTTTGCAGAAGAGGACCTGGGCGTCTTCAGGTACAAATTGAAGTACAGGAAATACTGCTTAAACATGAGAACTTTTTTTTTTTTTTTCCAAACTAAGTCACTGTAAGAGTGACTGAACAACAGAACAGGTTCCCCAGAGACATTATGGAGTCTCCATCCTTGGAGATTTTTCAAAACTTGAGTGAATAAAATCTTGAGAAAACTACTGTAGCTGAGCCGAGGGGCTGGGTTAAGTGATCTCCAGACATCCATTCCAACTTCGACTATTTGTGATTCTGTACGTGTTCCAGTCCAGCCCCACCTGAAAGAGATCTCTTCTCCAAACCAGACAGAAGAGAGGAGTTTGACTTCTGCCTTCCACCCAGCAGTAGTATATACTTGATGTTCCACTGCTGTACAGAGCTACCAAATATCTATCAGGTGAAAAGCAAAGAACATTTAGGCAAGCACCCTGCAAAGAGAAAATGTGCCATCCTCTGCCCTCTGCTCCTTCAGCTTAAGGCTGTTCGTTTATCTAGCAAGGGACAGAGAACAGTTTTACATTTGTCTATGCAAACTTAGAGATAGCTTATACACAGCAGAGGTGTCCACAAGCTACAAGAATTAGATGGAGACCAGCATCCTTTTCGTACAAGGCAGTCACTAAAGATGAACGGCTCGACTTCTCACAAGCCACA
The DNA here is from genome assembly GCF_011004875.1 of Balearica regulorum gibbericeps. Classification (NCBI taxonomy): domain Eukaryota; kingdom Metazoa; phylum Chordata; class Aves; order Gruiformes; family Gruidae; genus Balearica; species Balearica regulorum. The sequence continues at coordinate 13,938,254 of NC_046197.1, forward strand.
GTCAGATTCAGACTGTAGGTGTAGGGACTGAAGCAGACCCTGAAGAATCATGAACTGCCTGTCTATTATTAGTCGCCTGCTATCAATAATAAAATGCCATCAGAGCCAATACAAAACCCTGCAGTGTTACAAACTGACCTGCATTTCAACTTCTCTTCCTCTCCTCCCATTTCTATGATATAACGGAACCCATTACCACTCAGCAGCTTTGTAATTAAATAATCAAAAAGCAAACAAATTTCACATCTGACAGCCCCCAGGAGAAAACTGATATACATGAAAAAAGCATTTTAGTTGACTTAGGGCCATTCTGGTAACAACAAGCTCAGAGGGATATAATTAGTACCCCGCAAGCCAGCATATGAAAAGGCTTAATTTAACTGAGATCAGGACTAAAGAATAGCTATAGAAATTAAAAGTGAAGCCACAAATCCACACAGGACTGCCACAGCTAAGCGTTTTTATGATGAGGAATTCTAAAGTCATAATTCACATGTATTGCATTCTGATTTCCACTTACCCAGAAGGGTAGGCATTATTCTGGACCACCCTGAAATAGCTGAGGTTAATCCGAGGAGGTCAGTCTTTGGGTCTCTAGTGGTTCTTGGTAGCAACGCAGGATGAGGCACACAACACCGGGCAGGTTAATTCTGATTTTCCAAGTCTGCCGAATGGGTGTCTCCCTCTTCAATATAACCTATATTCTTCCACACATTAAATCCCTACAATTGTTTTGAAATGCTTACGATCAGGAGAAGAAAGTCCTTATATCACAGGCATCCCAAGTAAGTTTGTGGGGGGAAAAAGCATAAGCTATCATAGTCTTACTGGGAATGTCATGCTGATACTAGAGAATGTTAGAGTAAAAAACATCCCCTCAATATTTACTTTGGTGTGACCACGCTGGAAAGCAGCTCCTTTTAAGCTAACTCAACCTAACAAGGGAATCCCCATAAAGAAAGGTTCAAGCGTCAGCAAAGACAGCTGCTGGAGGTGAGAACATGGACCACAGCTCAAGGCAAACTGGATGCTACCATTGTACTGCATTAGACTGAACCCACTGACTGGAAGCCTTTCCCAGGACACTACAGCTCACGTGGAATCCAGCACTAAATTTGTTTGAAGTAAGGCTGGATTTTGGTCATTTGCATTATACTACAGGCATGCAAAAAATAAAATTCCAGCCAGCAAGTTGTTCCAGCACATTTTGATTTTTTAAATACAAAGCAAAGAAAACATTTTAAAAACACAACTCAAAGCTTTTGCTGCTCACTGTTAAGATTTGCTGTCATCAGGACAGCCTTTTTTGGTTGAAAAATGTTTATTGCTAAAGGTCACAGAATTGTCTCTCAAATAAATTAAGAAATAAATGGCTGTTGACACTTCCAGATGATGATTCATCTGTCCAAGAGCTCCAATAATGCAAAGCCACACAGCTGCCTCTCAGGTATGCTGCAGACCACAGCAGCCACCAACCAACTCCTCAAAACTATCCTCATAGTCACATCAAAAATTCCTCACTCCCAAGCTTAAACACAGATGAAAAACATATGAAGTAACATCTGTCAGAAAAAACACTGATGTGTGCAAGAGCTAGGTTTCCATACTATTTCTATTATTAGCAAAGTCCTCTTTACTTATGCAAAGCAAAGATTATCTGTGTATGAGACACACAGATGAAAGAGGCCAATGGATTTGCACTAACATCACCACCTCAGAAATCATTGCCATAACAGAATGAGAGCACAACTCTAAGAGAACTTCAAGGGCAGCTTGGCAAAGTCCAGTATGTTTAACCCCAATACAGGTCAGTACACAAGACATGCTAGCAAGAGCAATATAGTCTCCTTGCCAGGGAAAGCCAAGTTCTTCAAGGTTAGTCTTTTTAAAGAGTTATTGAAGTGCTAGAGGTCTGTTTAGACAACCCTCAAGTGAAAGGCCATCATGAGGTACAGCAGAGTATATCTGATATTTTATCTTGTAAGGGTAACTTCTCGATAAAAAAATTAATAATAGATTTTTATTGAGCGATTATCCTTTTCATCTTTTGCTTTTCACTGGAGTTTATGATGACTGTTTACTGATCTCTGTGGGAAGAAGCTGACATTTACTGTTCATACTATGCCCCTCTGATCTCAAATGTGGCCTCTACTATCACTATGTCCAACAGTGATTCTGTAGTTTTAGAAGAAAGCTTCCATTACAAATTTAAGAGACTAGTGTTTGAAACAGAAGCATAGCATTCCACCTTGCAGACAATACAGAGGACTAACAATTTATTATTTTCAAAGAAAATCAAGAAATCTCTTCTCATTCTTTTTACTGCTCATTGGTTCTGTGGCACAGCAGTGATGATCATCAGCTCAGACACAGGGTTTTTATCACCTGCCCAATTTAATCATGAGAAACAGATAACCAGAGCAGTGGCTTAACAGTCTAAATCCAAGAATGCACCCTCTTCAAACATACAATATGGGAAGTAAAAGTTTTCCTAGACCCTCTGTTCCTTCATGCGGTTCTGTTTGATGTGTCAAATTATCAATTCTCAAGTATTGGGTTGAAGTGTTTGTTGTGGGTTTTTTTAAAATACATACAATGGATAAATTAAAAACAAACTTGTAACCAGCAGCCTTTCAAGTCAAGGATCACGCGTTTAGGACTTAACATCCTTCTGAGGACTGAGGATCTATTTAGACCCAAGGATAGATGTGGAAGTCAACCCCAGCGTGGTTAAGGAGGAATGCTGACTGCTGGAAAAGGTGCAGTAGCCAGCAGGAAATGCTACAGTACAAATATGGAACTGACACCAGCAAAGGAAAAGTGTTTCATCCTAACCAGTAACTGTCCCAACACGCATAGATCAACTGAGCTAGCAGGAAAACACCAGTTCGAAAAAAAAAAAGTTTTTATTAGTCTCTTTGCCTGTGTGCTGTTCTCTTCCCTTGACAATTTAGCTCACTGTCCAACACCACTAGTCTTATATGGAGAGATGCTGCGCACAAATTAATCTCAGCTACTTCTTGCAACCTTTGTATGAAAGATGGATGACTGACAGAGAAAACCTTGCATCTTATCAGAGACAGGTGGAACAGAGCAAGAACGAGCCAGACAAACAGCACGTGTACAGACTGATGAGGAGCAGGGGTGGGAGAGCCAGAGTGCTCTCTTTCGCCTGGTCAGAAGGGCACATATAGAGAACAAGGAAAACAGACCCACAGGAAACCAGATTTCATTACTTCCACTTCTCTCAAAAGAAACTTGTTTGTACAATTCAGCTGTGGTTACAGCATGAGCTTGTCTAATTTGCTTCTAGACTGAGTAGCAATAAAGAGACCTTGTTAGGAGGGTGGTGGGTTTTTTTTTCCTCCCCAGCTTAGTCCGAAAATCCTCTAAAGAAATACTTATTTCATATAACATTGATTTGTTCAAACCAGCATGCCTTGCTTGCAAACTAATTAGAGATGTACTTTAGAACAAATACTATAGCTGTTGGGTAGTGCTTATTTGAAAGTCAGTATAGGTCAGAACACCAAATATTCACAAGCTTGTTTCCAAGCTCATTTTAGGAGCTTCCTGTGTGTCAGATTTTTGGCTGTGTATCCTTTAGTATCTGGTAGAGAGCTCTGTTCCCCCAGTTGAATAATTTCAGTGGTAGAACTCTTGAACTCTGCAGCTCATAAAACTAAATAGTCTAAGTAATTTTAAAGGAGAAAATAGAGTTGCTAGATCTGATCATACCCCTTTAAAGTCATTGTATCCTCTTCAACACAGGAGAACACCAGCTCCTTCAGAGAACTTCCCATGTGATCTTCCTAACTATGCAATGTCTACATGATAGAGGCATTCATTCCTCCTTCACTTCATTGCCTTTTCCACCATAGCAGGAGTACAAACTACAAGACAAAGTCTAGCTTGATTTATATCACACAGCATTTAAACGGTTCAGAGAAAAAGATCCCTTGCCTTTCTGCTACAGAACAAGCAAATTCAGCAACTACATCTACATACTGCTGCTGCAATTACAAGCAGTTGTTCCATTTGTGGTGATGCGTTATGCCACTGACTATATGTCTTTGCATGTAGCACTTAAACCCTATCCAAAAAAACTCTTCCTGGCAATGCAGTACAAAATAAAAAGCGCAGTTGCAAGCAAGTCAACAAGTGAGAGCAGTCAAAGCTTTGGATGTTGCAGTTCTACTTTTCAGGAGCACAAGATTCAGGAGAAAAGCAAGCCAAATCAGAGGCAGTCCAAGATGGAAATCTTTTATCAAGACTTCTTCTACCATTTTCTGTGTCTAGAAAAAAAAAAGCAGCACATGAGGAGTGAGCTATTCTTGGTGTTTTTTTGTTTGGGTTTTTTTTTTTTATTCCAAGCATCAGATGTTTAACCCTGAGGTTAAATGTTAAGGACTACATAGGCCCTTAGCAGAATATTAAATCCAGCTTCCCTATTTATTCATTGTCCAAAACACAGGCCAGCCCATGCCATCAGCAGCTAAACCAGCACAAACTGAATATGGAACATGAGTTTTTTGCTAGACTTTTGGCCTTCCAAATGTACTGAAGCAAGGTTCACCAGAGCTCTGTTGCTGGCAAGCAAAAAACCTCATTATACACATATTTGCAAGTTCACTGATCCCATAGGTAGGTAAACATAGGTGGAGCTGTTACATACAAATTATCATACCTCTGTCACTGAAGTCATCCACCAGCACTATCTCTGCTATCAGCTCAGGAGGGGAGCGGTTTAGGACACTGTGCACTGTCCGGAGAAGAGAGGACCATCCTTCGTTGTGGAACGGTATTATCACGCTAGTGTTTGGAAGCTTCTCCAGGTACAGCTTATTCTTGCAGCTGGACATAGATAGAGGAAGGTTAAAAGGCAGTGCCAAAAAACACCAGCACTTCCATATTAATTACCATTAAGTAACTTAGTTCATTCTTTCCTCCTCAAATTGATGCAAAGTGCCTAAAAAAACCCCACTTATCAAGCCAGTGTTGACCTGACCTAGTCTACCTGGCCAAAACAACACCATTCTATATGAAGTGGGGACTGTTCATGGCCAGTGACACTTAGTGACACAGAGGGATCTATTAGGTGCTGAAACTGCAGGTGTAACTTAGGATACAGAATTCTCAAAAATATTTGTTTTTCCTGTCCTTACACCTCAAAGATCATGAGGAGGAGGAGTTTCTACAAAGCTCTTTCAGAAGTTGAATGTATCTGTTCTAGGCACTATCAGTATATCGGCTTAGCTTGCTTACTCCTAGTTTTCAGAGAAGCAAATCACTCTAATCATATGTTTAACTGTCATCCAAAAATTTTTAATGAAATGTGCAGAAGTAAGGATTTTGTATGACAGCACCTGCCCTAAACAGTCCCAGAAGTTCAAGCTTTTGTGAACAATAGATGGAGGAGACAGAATAATTGCATGGTAAGAACTGCTCCATAAACAAATCCACTTCCTTCGGCAATATATCAACTGCCAACCCCTACCAAAGGCTTCCTTTGTCATGCTGGACAAATTATTCAAATAATACTTTTCCTAACCAATCAATCTTGTCTTCCTCATTTTTCAGCAGGTCTAGTTTGACACCTGGGATCAGTTCTGCAGACAGAAGGCAAGAAAGCTGGGCTTTGAACACAAAGCACTGCAGAACTTGGGTAAGGCTGGAGAGTCAGCTCTGCAGAGTCCCCATATGGGCCCCTTGAAGTTGGGGGTATTTCTCCACAGCATTAACCTTCTTAATTTTGAAACAGGGGTAAATGCTCTCTTGCCTTGTGGAGTATTTTCAAGGTAGCTTTACGAAGAAAAGTCAAACTACAGCAAGTAGTGCAGTGTTTCTTTTCCTGCAGGCGTGGCCCTAACAGTAGACTATAAACATTGTTGAACAGGTAAGATCTAAGGCCATACAATGAACAATTCTAGTTAAAAAATATCCAGGAACTATTCAGTAGAGGACAAAAATCAATTTCATTCCCAGAACACCACATGTCCAGTGCAAAACAGAGGTGGCTATGTGAACAGAGATTTTTAGAATATATTAATGACATTGCCAGCAGGGCAGGCTGCCCTCTTCCCGCTTGCATGGCCATAGTCCGCTCCCTGCTCTGCCGCAACGCCGGACCTCTTGCACAGCCTGCACCAGAGCTGATGTGCAGGCTCCCTCCTCCCAGGCGCTTGGCGAAGCTTTCACTACGGGCACAATGCAGTGCACGCACGCAGGTAATTCCCTCCCTGTTCCCAGGAAGGGCAGATGGGAATTAAAGCAGCTCTGGCAGTGGCAGTTTTTTCCTGGTACCTTTCCCAGGGAAGGGAGGAGGATGCACCTATGTTATACAAGCTCAATAAATCTGTGATTACAGGAAGTGACTTCGGTGCCTGCGTGAAAGGACAGTGGCTTATTCTGGGTCGAATGAATTGTCTTGGGGTTCTGCCAAGAGCTTGCAGGCTATGGCTGCAATGAACAGATGCAAAATGCAAAATAAAGCTGCATGGACTGCTTTCATCCAATCCTTGGCACTGCAATCTTAACCTTCTTCCGAAATAGCTACTAGCTATAATTCTGTTCCAATATGAAACAAGAGCCCCCAAATCTCCAACTCGTCTTAAACTGGAATTCTCATTTTCTGACTAACTTTAACAACTGGCAAACTTTAGCTATTAAGTTTAACCATTAAGCATGGAGAGAAATTGTTTCCCTCCAGCTACCACATCTACAATTGCTTTACAAGACCTGCAAAATTCGTATTTAATATTAAAAAAAACCCAGAAGCACTTAAAGGAAATGTTAGCAGGGGAAGACACGACTGTTGAAACAAACAATTGTATGCTTGTACCAGGTAGATCCAGTACATGCCCTCCCTCAACCCCTCGATTCCCATGAGTAACAGAAAGCAGAGGTGACACTATTTGGTATATAAAAGGTCCACGCAAACCATCTCAGAAGTGAGCAAACGCATTGGCTGCTGCTTTGTCCTTCCCCACCCAGGCCAGCTGTGGGGAGAACCCCAGCTGTGGCCCCAAAGCTTAGGACAGGACAGATGCTGCATTTTTCCCCAGTTCACCTTCTTCTCACATTCCTCGCTGTCTGCGGGCACATCTCCAAACAACGAAGTCTCTATTATCTCTTACCATATGTAAAAGGCCAGGTAAAGTAAGTGCTCTAAAACACAGCTCACTTCTTTCTATAATGCACTTTATGGACTTCGTCTCAGCCAAACTTTGTTAAATCTCCCTCATCAAGCTCCCAAATAACACAAACCACACCATTGCAAGGATATCTTTTTTAGTGGGCACAGGGAATGCACAAGAGACCTTTTCAGTCATGAATTCCTTTACTGCAAATCTCCATTATATACAACCCCACTCCTTGCCCAGCTAATGCTACCATCCATTACATACACACTGTTTATCCGCTCCTTGAGACTTTTGCAATTATCATAGAATCACAGAATGGTTTGGGTTGGAAGGGACCTTAAAGATCATCTAGTTCCACTCCTGCTGCCATAGGCAGGGACACCCTCCACTAGCCCAGGCTGCCCAAAGCCCCATCCAACCTGGCCTGGAACATTTCCAGGGAGGGGGCTTCCACAGCTTCTCTGGGCAACCTGTTCCAGTGCCTCTCCACCCTCATAGGGAAGAATTTCTTCCTACTATCTAATCTAAATCTCCCCTCCTTCAGCTTAAGGCCATCAGCCCTTGTCCTATCACTCCATGCTCTTGTAAACAGCCCCTCTCCAGCTTTCCTGTAGGTCCCTTTACGTACTGGAAGGTGCTGTAAGGTCTCCCCAGAGCCTTCTCTTCTCCAGGCTGAACAACCCCAACTCTCTCAGCTTGTCTGCGCAGGAGACGTGCTCCAGCGCTCTCATCACCTTTGTAGACTCCTCTGGACTCATTCCAACAGCTCCATGTCTGTCTTTTACTGGGGACCCCAAAGCTGGATGCAGTACTCCAGGTGGGGTCTCACCAGAGCAGAGGCGGAGAATCACCTCCTTTGACCTGCTGGTCATGCTCGTTTTGATACAGTTGTCTCTCTGGGCTGCAAGCACACATTGCCAGGTCACGTTGAGCTTCTCGTCCACCAACACCCTCAAGTCCTTCTCCTTGGAGCTGCTCTCAATCGATTCTCTGCCCAGCCCATATTTGTCCTTGGGATTGCCCTAATCCATGTGCAGGACATTGCTCTTGGCCTTGTTGAACTTTATGAAGTTCACACGGGCCCACCTCTCAAACCTGTCAAGGTCCTTCTGGCTGGCTCACTACATTGGGGGAAAAGGATGTGCCAAGCAATAAGCAAACCAGCTGCAGCAGTCTCATTAATCACAGCTTAAGGTGTTGGTGACCCAGTCACTGCACTTATTAATTTTCACTGGGGACTGGAGTTAGAAGTTTCACATTTTAAAAAAGTTTAAATAGCAGGATTATCAACGAGGAGTCTGCCACTTTAGGAAACAATGGGGAACATGAGGTAATATATTAAATCCTCAGAAGAGGAAATACTGGCATTGTCTGAAGTTTAAATTCTCAGAGGTCATGGCGTCCTCTGTAAGTGGAAGCCAGGCATAATTTAGGTTAGCAAACTCAAACTGTATTTCCTAGAACTTGAGTATGGGCTGATCAACAAGCATCTTCAGTTACCTGATTTATCTCTATGTTTAAACATTTCAGCTGCATGCCTAAAATATTTATGGAGCTATACTCACTACTCTGGTTTATGAGTATATATTGAGAAAGGGTGTCAAGCCAGTGTATTTGATTAGTTTGCTGTGACAGCTGAAGAGGTAATCTCTCAAATGTGCATCTAACAAATTATAAAGCCTGACTTCTGGAAATCATATTTAATGAATAAAGTAGATGTTGAATTCAGATTCACGAAATTGTGATAAAAATGGCTTTACACAAAACAAGCTTTCATTCAAAAGTCTAACAATGCTTTCAGATTAAGAACTGCACAGATAATATTTAAAAACCTCTTAGCTTTGTATAAACAAGGGTTAAGACTTAAGTGAAGCACTTTTGCTAATGAAAAACTCCTTCTGGCTTGCATAAAATCCAGTCTGACGCCATCCTAAGGAATAATGTCAAAAAATAGATGAACTCAAAAGCCAGCATTCAATTGGAACTAGTTTCTACTCGTAAACCCTGATGAGGTTTTTATGAGGAAGATGTCTAAAGCTAATTCATCAATCAGAAGGATTTCTAACAAAACTCTTCATACATAGTTGAGCGGAGCTACTCAAATCTTGTTCTGCTCCTGAGCATTTCATGGCCATTTCCAGCTAGCAGCCAACATAAGAACTGACAGAGTGTTTAGTGACAAAATCATCACTTAGGGCATTTGTCAACCGAGTCCAATATTAACATCAGTTTCCACTACAGAAAGAAATAGCTCCACGTTATTAATTTCTAAAAGTTGTTGGCTACATCAGTGGGCTCAGGAACTGAGCTGTCATGTTGCAAGAGGTGAAGGAAGGAGCCACCGCTGGGTGAAGTTCAAGATCTCTTCTGTGCAGGGTTGTACTTTTTCAGTAATTTTAAATCTTCTGGAATCAAAAGGGGACTTGTTTCCCAGATTTGGTTTCCTCTATTTCCGATTGCAATTACTATACACTGTCTTTTATTAAGGAGACAGCAGGACCCAGCTGTGAAAGGATTGCGTTTGATGAACAAAGGTATGAGAGTCCATAATAATAAAAAAAGAGCACACTCCTGTAGATGTGGTAATTTAGGGCTTTCACTCATAGAAATGTAAGCTATATACTCACTTTGGATGTCTGATGTCTGGAAGGGAACGATTCAGAGAAATTTTATCACTCACAAAGATATTAAAGCCATTTTCCCTGTATGCCTGGTCCACTCGCTCTGCGTCAGTCATTGGGTAAGGTTTTCCTTGTTCTCCGTTTCCTACGGACAGAAAGTAAACATGCATCATTACTACTAATTGGTGCTTAACTGACCAGAAACTAATCCATATATCAAAAGAAGAGCAGTCATCTTACAGACCTTTGAAAAATCCCTTCATTAGTTTTGTGCTCTATGTCATATTTAGCACTGGGTCAACCATGTCAACATAACAATTTTATTTGATAAGCAGTTTTGCTACAAACCACTCAGCTGTGCAAACTGTGGAAGTTAAATGTCTTCCTTCCAACATCAGAAACAGATGAAGGGGCTATGGCAACGCTGGGGAGGATCTACAGAATGTTTTTTTGTTTCACTGCAGGAAGAATACATATGGTTTGAATACCTCATCGCTGTTGTTTTTCAGCACAGATGGATATGTATATTTAACAACCTGAGCTCTTGCACAGAGGAGGTAGAGCCCTTGCAGACACACCAGTGTGAAGCTGTGATGTTCAAAATGGGCCCTTTTATGTGATTCAAGATAAAACCCAGAACTATGGAATAAAACTTGCATGAGTGTTATGATGTGGAACATTTTTCTTATCCCTCCTCTTCCTTTCTGGATCTCCCACTTTCGGGAGAGGTACAGGCACACATTTTTTTGGTAAACTTTTTAAAAATCAATACTGCACCTATCCTAAAAATACCACGATGTTACCAACATATTTTCACCTTGTTAAAAAAAACTGTTATTGTGGAGTTGGGGGAAAAGAGTTTAACTGGGATTAACACACAGTAACATCATTCTTGACCCTGAAGTTGAGCATGCTGTTCTGCACTCAGCCTACCAAATAAACTAAATTACAATTTGTATTAAAACATTTTTATAGTAATCTTACATACCTACACGCTCAGAGTCCCTCCTTATAGCTTCTTTGTTATGCCAGTCCTTTTTCCTTTCTCCATCACCAAAGTAAGGGTCTTTCTTTTGTCTCACGTATAATGCCTTTTAAACAGAAGATTAGATATATTAAATACACAACACACGAAACCTTTCCCTAAAAGCCTTTCTTTCCTGTAAGGGGAGATTAGATATCCTCCTTAAGGTAAGGCCATCACAAATAGTTTTTACCCTGAAAGGGGTGAGGGAGGAAGCCAGTTTTGCTTGCCTCAGAACAGTACTTTATCTATAGTGTTAAGTGATTTTTTTTTTTTTTTTTTTCAGGACACCATCATGTATGCAGACCAGTATTCTTAATCAGGGAATCTATTAAAACCCCCCATTTTCATTTTGAAAACATCCAATACATCTTACATCCTATTTAATTAACAATAAAGCTGTAATGGGAGACCTATTGCAGGATCATTATTAATGAGCACACTACTATACCTGAATAAAATCAAAATAAGATTTAAAAGGTCATTTATTAAGAGTCTTGCTGCTCAACTAAAAAGCAAATTTTACATAAGGCATGAGCCTGCGCTGAACCCAATTAGAGCTCCTCTTTTCATGATGTTGTTCCTGAAATTCAAAAGCAATGAGTGCTTTGGGAACAAGTCAGCAAATGAAAGATGGGGTGAATTCAGGATCAAAGAGACTATGGTGTGTGGAAAGAAAACCATGATACATCTCAAACACTGACATCCCCTAAATCCAAGGGAAATATAGATATGATATATTTAAGCAGGGTTTAGGGTCAAGAAGAGAACATCTTCTCTGAGAATGAGTTTTCAATTATGTTGTAATATGCTGGTAAAGTGCAAGTCATTTGTTGCATCATTACTGCAGAAATAGTTGCACAAAGAACGTAAAGGTTTTTCCCTTTTAATTTCTTATGACTGCAGAGAGAACTCCACAGGCTAGAACTTCCTAGAAAGGGAAAAAAAAAAAGCTTCCCTCCCTGGAGGGCAAGAGGTTTAAAGTCTCACTAATGGGTCAATCAAACCAAATAACCACCAAAAAGCAACGGTTGGCATAGTAACCTTGCAGGGTTATCAGGCATCTTTGGCATCTGGGACACAGATGTCATTTGCCTGACTAGTTAGATTACGAATTCTTCATTTTCATGCTTAAATTTGTCTTGGGAAAATAGGACATTTGGACATTTCGCTTGCTATTCCAAGGCACTAGACTTCAGCCTGACGGAGGTTACCTCACTGCAGTTTGACAGATGAGCTCTGGTGAACCCTGCTGTGAAGGTTTAGCAGATTATCCCCATCACATCACCCCTCTTCTACAACAGTCAGCAGGAAGGGAACGCTTGCTGGTGCTTTTCCACTCCAGCTCGGAGCCCTGTGTATTAGCTTACAAAGCCATCAGTGAAGACAGGTTTCAGCTAAGATGCCAAAGTGAACAAGAGCGGCCAAACGCAGGTGCCTGCTCTGCTTCGCCTGCTCTGTTACAGATGGTAACTCTTAGCAAAGGAACTGCATGAAAACCTCAAGTTGTGCTGGTTGCATTACCGTGCCAAAGTATAATAAACCAGCTCCATCTGATTAAAAGCTGGCCTGTGAACTATTAGAACTTATTTGTGGCTTGGATTTTTTTTTCCATGTAAGAGATTTTAAATTATTCTAGATCCTTTCAATCAAGGATCATAAAATGATTTATACTCAGCTTCTCGACTATCTGACAAGACGTTTTGTAGATGGTAACATACCTGGCAGAAATCAAATTTCATCCATGAAACCAGACACTCAGTTACACATTTCAGTTAACTAATATCAATACTCAGAGCATTCCCCTTCCTGGTCCCTGCAATTTAATTGTATTTTCACTGAAGGAGAGCTGATGGACATTCAAGATGGACAAGTCAGTCACACAGCTAGTTCATAACGTGAACAAGTATAAAGGAACTTCCACTTGTGCTACCTGGAGCTAACAAGGATATTCTATGAAAAATATTTATGACGCAGGAAGATGGAGGGAGAGGAATTCTCAGGGTGGCACAGGAACAGGATCACACTACAGGATGTGAGTAACAGTGCTGAAAACCAGACAACTGCCAGAAAAGGACAGTTACACAGAAACTGGGAGTGTACCTTCCTGAATTTCACTCTGCACATATGAGAACATAAAATGAAGATCGTCACCAGCAATCCAATGTCTTCAGTTCACTTCTGACCACATGTGTTGAAGACTTGCATTTGCTGAGGGAAAGAGGTTTCATGAGAGGCACTGCAAAAACCTCATCGATTCCCATCACGCAGGAACAGGTAAGCGCAGCTCCAGAGCAGCAGAGCTGTGGTGAAGAACCACTCTCCCCTTTTCTGGGGGGGCTTCTGACCACCCCTGAACTCACCAGATATAAATATCAAACTAAATTGCTTAAACTGCCTTGTGGTTTTCGAGCCGTCCATTAAATACCACTGTTCTCATGTGAATTTCTACCTGCTGATAACGAAAAAGTACTTCTAAGTGTCAAGATGAACGTGTGAGCCAGGAACCAAACATGTAAGAAAGCACTGGGAGTGCAAACCGAACACAGTGGACAACAGCACTTCTGGGGAAAATGAAGCATGCACCTAGTCCTTGGGTCAATCTGACACTGATGTCAGCAGTGTGATCACAAAAGCACCTTGAAAAACATACAGGGTATATGCCAACACCAGCCAGAAACCTCATGTTTGCTGCACCGCAGGAGGTTGTTGCTGCTTTTGCAGAGAGGGTACATGCAGAGATGGTTTGAGATGCTTCCTCAGGGTGCGGTGAGCCAGGGCATGGCCTGGGCATGGCCTGGGCGAGGGGCAGGCAAACCCAGCTCCAGCATCTACCCACGGCTCTGTCCAACCAAATGTTCACACAAATACTTTATGAAAACTATGCCTGACTTTCACTACCTCACATCACAATGCGAGCAGGTCTGGATGACGGCTATGTGACAGACAGTAGAAGTGGCCACTTGGTTATTTTTGGTGTAAAATGGATCAAATTTTCAGCACCATGAAGCAGCCACTCTGTGCTACTGCAACAGCCCAGCATGTCTACTTGTCTGGCCCACCATAGTGGTTTCTAACTATTCAGACAACATGCTGCCCTCCTGATCATCCCCACTAAATAACCCACAGAGCACACTGTTGCTCTGTGAAATTTTTGCCTCTGGTTTGCAAGATCCCTGCTTTGCCAGGCCTACTCACCGGCCAGTTTCCTCTCCAGGATACTCCCCTGCCAGGAAAAGCCCTGGAAAGCTCTCGCAGATCAGAGCACCTCCTTGCCAGGAGAGTTTTGCCAACTTTCTGAGCGCTAAGCTTGAGCACAAGTGTCATACTGGGCACAGGAACAACTGGCAAGTCTGAAACATCAATATTTTAAGTCTCTCTTGTCTCTTGTTTATAGCACTCTAGACTGAATGAGCACACCAGGAGAATCATTTACACCACCACTACCCGTTCTGCCATTTGCAGCCATTCAACACACGTAAACCCCTTCCCAGCAGTTACACCAGAAACCCACCCACCGCTGAAGAGAAGAGCATTGTAACAGTGCCTAGGGACTAGATCTAAAAGGAGAAATACTCAGTACAACTCTGAGCCTCACAACACCCACTCTGCACATGGTAACCCAGCACCCTGTGCCAAGTCCCTACCAGGTGACCAGGGGAAGTCAGACACGATGGGAAAGAGAGGAAAAAGGACACCCACCAGCAAAAAGACATCCAAACTGCTTAACAGGGCACTAGTAAGAGTGTTTTAAATCTCGTGACTCCTTGGGACTCAGGCAACTTAAAGCAGAATTGCAGAGGCACCCGCCTGCCATCTCAACTCTAGTCTGAAATTGTCCCTTAGAAGACACCTGTTCACTGCTGCAGGTACCTGTGTGGATGCTCTCCTTTTGAAATATGCTAAGATGATGGACCTTGAGCTGCCCTCCACAACAGCTCTCAGGAGATGGGAGACGAGTTCAAAGTATACCCCAAGGGATTCACACCAACATCTCCAGCATCCTCCGGAGGGAAGCCACACCACTGGGCTATCAGCTGATTCAGGAGGAGCATCTCAAGCCATTACAAAGCTGTACCACCGAAGCAGCCAATGCTCATCGGACCAAGCAGCAACCTAAAAGTCACTAAAAAGCAGTTCCAGCCATCCCTGCTCAGGGTGAGCACTCCCAGGGCTCTGGGCTGGAGTCGCCCTTGTGTTTGTGCACTCCATACAGGATAATGTGAACAGGGAAGTAAATTTTCTACACAGCTTCAAGTCATTCTTCAGAGGACTCGGCAACATGCATTTAAATACCCTCAGAGCAAGCAACAACCTGATGCAAGCAATTTAATCACTGTGATACCGAGTGAAAGCAGGCAGTAGCACGCCATCCTCCATTGCTGTTAAACAAAGGAAAAAAGAAGTCACAGAGACTGCCACTGTACTACGTGGAGCTCAAATGAGGCAGGTGGACAGAAGAAAGTCTAGCAGATAGATGTATTACTTGTCTCAGTCCCAAATAAATTTACACACGAAAACGTCTTTGAGCTATACAAGCTAAACCCTATCAAGGCCACGCATGTCAAGAGAAGAACTTCAGTAATTTGTAAACTTTAGATTAAGCAAGAGGAGAAAATATGGCATACAGGCATCAGTTATTTATACCTTTCTGAACTTGAGTGTAGGACTTTGGAGGCACACGGAATAAGAGTTATTGATCCTTAAGTCCTGAGGAACAGGGTCTGTACAGCTCTCTGTCTTGGAGACTTACAAGGACTGGCTTTTCTTCATGTTGGCACCAGCAAAGTAAAATGAGGACTGTGTAGGGTGACTCATTATCTGTTCCTCTGCCTGCAGTGCTCATAATGTTACTACCCTGCACAACTAGAGCCAAACAAGATTTGCACAAGATAAACACGACATTGATCTCTTTTGGATCGACATACCTCTCTAAGTGGCTTTTAAAATCTTGAAGGGTAGACATAGCTGCAGATGGTCACGGCAGACATGCTGCATTCTGGAGCTTTTCTGGTCTTGGGCACAGAAGTTACATTCATCAGTCCAATTCAGAAATGCTCCATTAAATTTAATTCAACTTGAGTAAATGTTAGGAGGTCAGAATATTTCTAACTACATCCCTTGCAAGCAAACACACAATGCTTACATTGGTTTTGCAGGTCACTATTACACCACCATATCTGAGAAGTGTGCTGTGAGCCACCAACAAGTTCTGTCAATAATGCCTGAACATTAATTTTGAACTGACTTTCAGTGCTAGAAAATTAGTATCAGTGTCTTTGCTTCAGTGACCTTGCCAGCACCTGCGACACGCACAGCCCCTAAGGGAAGGCATAGCTGCAGCAGGCTGATGAGCATCATATTTCTTGTTAAGAATCACACTTTCAAGACCAACTTAATTTCAGCAGACTACCAAAAAAAGTCAGTGTGAACAATAAAACACTGCCTTCCTCCCCTCAACTGCAATTTTTATGTTCATGTCATTGCTATTAGCAAGGCAGTGTGTAAAGTTGCAGGCAGCATACCATCATGGGCAGAGGGAAGATATGCATATACACACTCAAAGTCTCTCTCAGTATGAAAATGGGCAGGTCGCAGACATCGATGTTATTTTGGAAGCTCCTTATTTTTCCCTTTTTCTTTTTTTTTCTTCCTCTTTGTAAAAGATGTCTGAGCTCTAGAAATCCAGAGACAGCACACAGGGACCAGAATGTTGCTTTTTTTAGTGGCTTCCTTCAGGGATGCTGCATGGGATTTGACTCAATTATGCAAATTACATAACTTGATGATACCCCTTCAACAGACGCTCTAGACTGTGATATCCAAGCAATCTGCAAAACACAGCAAGTTTCCTAGGACTGACTACTGCTTTACCTATTAAACAAGCATCTCATTTGCAGGGAGCTATGCTGTATTACCTGGAATGCTGTATTTCATGCCAGTTTTCAGTTTTACCCCAATTTCTCATTAATTCTAACTGCATAGCAGGAGGCATAACATTTTTGTCTAAACTGCATCAACACATCACCCCTTATCTGCATTTTAACTGTGGAACACAGTGACCATTGTTTGAACATTGCAGCTATCAGTGCTGCTCCGTTAGGGTAAATTGGCATTACGGATCTGGATTTCTGTTCCTATAAAACAGGTCAGCAAGGCTATATAGCCTTTGCAATTTTCTGTTTTGCTTTACCTTAGCTTCTTATTTTGCAAAAATCTCTTCCTTCTGGAAATGGTCAGTTGTAAACAGCAATCCAAAAAGGAGACTTCAAAGCATGAAGGGTTCATTATGATCATCTAGTCAAGCTATGTAAGTGCACAAGCCATTGAATTTTATCCGTTAACTCCTACAGCAAGCCCGTAAGTTCTATTTCAGCTCAAGCACATTTTATTTTCCTTAAGAAATGGAATTTGTTTACCACTAAGGAGTGATTACGTCTCCAGCAATATCTTTAACTAATCTCCTGCCTGTTTCCACCCTTCATTTTTTAAAAACTGAAAATGAATTAAAGTAGAAAGGCATATTAAGCAATACATTGAAAATGGATTTAGACAGATTGCTGTAAATAAGCCCCTTCTGTTGTCTACCATGCTGTTACTTAACATGTCGCCAAAGCAATTGATCAGCGTTCAAATGCCAAATGCACAAAAATGGAATTTTAATCTTTTGTTTAATCACTATTTAGTGCGCCTGGCTCCAGCCAGAATAAAAGAAGGGTGGATGGAGACGTAAGCCAAGAGTTTCCTGTACATGACGAAAAAAAGACTTGCTGAAGTGCATACGCTAATCAATGCTGCACAGATCTCAAACCCTATTCAAACTTTTTTTTTTTTTAAACCAAGGAGCCATGATCAGACCCAAGAAGCTATGATCTTTGGAGACAGTACTAAAAGGGGGCCACCTGTTCTATCCCAGGTCTCTTCATTTATCCCAGCACCTCAGCAAGTATATCCTGCATTTATATGCTACAGCAAGATGCCAAAGATGACAAAACAATCCAGAAAAGCAACAGGAAAAGACAGAGCAAATAGAAACCATTCCTCTATTAGGTGAGCTCAGTGGAAGACTCAAGAGCGTGCACTCTGGGTACAACCCAGTTGTCACGATGTGTGCCACAGCAAAGCAGAAATAAGAAGCTTCTATAGGCAGCTTCTCTTCAGCCTTCCAAAACTCAGAGTATCCAAAGGGTTTCAGAAGGCAAGAAATGTGCAAGAAACCAGGTCTGGCAGAAACCAGGATGAATCCTCCCTCTCACTGCAGCGAGAAGCCCAGGTTTTAACGATTGTGGGACCATCCACACTAATGCAGGTAACTCTTTCATAAATAGGTATCAAGTCTTACTGCACCATGAAGAAATAAAATTCTTTTTTGGTCAGAGATCTATTAGAACATGTTGAACAACAAATTGGTACAACACCTGCGCAGCACAAACAGCCTCCATCCTTTGTACTGGCATGAAAACAGCTGACACTTTCAAATGATCTAATGAAAAATAAAAATATCCCCAACATCAGCTGGAGGCATTCACTCTGGGTCAGGAAGCTGAGCATAACCTCAAAGCTCTTCATTTACTGGAACAGGAGATAGCATACTACTAGAAAAAGAAATCTGCTAAAAGCCTGTCATGTGATCTACCCAAGTGTTTTCAAAAGGTTAATTTTTGAAGCTATTTCAGCCCATCAAAAATTTAAAAGCTACATTAACATAATCCATACCTTCAACATTTCAGGAACTATTAAAAGGCAACACAGGACTAAATGGCAGCACATCATGTGGAATGATTTCACGTTTTCAAAGACAAAAGAGCCAAGTACATCTTCACAGCTGCGTTGTGACTCAGATCCAAGCAACAGGTTCGAACCAGACCGAAATTTCCTGCAGGATGCTACCATTCGGCCATCACGCTCCTCTTTCCCACCTGAAACACCAGTAATATTGAAATCCACATGTTCAGATTTGTGCTTTTGAGAAAGCTATACTTTGGGGTATGGAAATAACCTGCCTGCTTCCTTCAGAAAGTAGAGCCACAAATAGTGTGGGCACTCCTGGATCAGCCCCCACCCCGTGTCAGCTAACTAAACCACAGCTGGACCAGACCCAGCTGAACGGATCAGTGTGACAGACACAAAGCAGAGCCTTTTCTGCAGAACACCCAGGGACACTGAGTAACTGCTTGTAGAGATATGAAAGAAATATGTTCCTTGCAGAACACCAGGTATGCAGCTCCTTCTTGGACAGAACAGCCTACTGCTTAAGCATTACCCAATTTTAGCTGACTGTACTTTTTAATGCAAAGCTTTTTGTATAGAGTGCTAGAACAGTACTCACTTGAACTGAAACTTCCCCCCTCCCTCTTTAAATTCCTTAACAAGTTTTATTCAACCTCAGTTGCTGAAAAATCCCTTAGCATAAACAAAATTTTATCTAGCAAAAAGTCCTGGATCATCAGCCAATTAAAGTCTAAAGACAGCCACTGAGGACAGCAACATGACATCTAGCTTAGTCATCAATCTCTACCAAACACCTTACACTCTGTTCTTCACTTCCCCTTAGAAATAATATTACAGTCTTGCAGTGTTTGCTGTTCTAAACTTACTGTTTGACTAATTCAATCCAGGCCTCCAAATGCACAGCACCCTTCCAAAGTCAGTGCAGAGCACCAAGCAGCGAGTTCTTCCCCGGGTTTTAGCACACCTTGTGATAGCACAGTTTCACTCTCAGACTTTTCTTTCAGCTGTTAAAACCCCAGCTGGCCTAGTTTTATACTCCAGAACAAGCCTTGTTGCTTTAATCTGCCCACACCTTTCTCATCTTTTCTGTCCACTGAAACGCTTACAGCCCTTCCCATCTACAGAAACGCTCAATTTCCCACATAGTAGCATGTCTCAGGGATCTGCTCAAAACTGTGGAATAAGCTCCTGCAGGCATTGAGTTGCATCAGAAACCTCCTCGTATTCCCCCTCAAATGATAAGCACAATTCTCTGACCTTGTTTTAACATACAGCAACACATTATAAAATTCCCAAACAAGACATCACTCCCTGGGCTACCCTCCAGTTGAGACGGGAGACACAACCCGTCATTCACCCGCCTAAGGTACGACAGCCAGGAGGGGCTTTGACAGCAAATACACAAAGGACAAAGATGTAGGCAAAAGTCATCTCTGAACTACCATTCCAAATGGGATGAAAGACTTCCCGCCCCTCCCACCTTCCCTTCCTGCTTTACATGCTTTCTAGAAACTTAAAACTAGGTGAGGTCTCCAAAGGAACCAACACACACATATTTTATCACGTGTCCAAGAGCTGGTTTTTGACTGCAACTTCTGGCAGAAGCTATGGGTATGAAATCCACAGAGATGTACTTTGCCGTTCACAGCATTTAGTGCTATCTGAAGCTGTTTTAAATACAAGAAGCTTTATATTCAAAGGAAGAAAAAAGAGTGAACAAGCTGGTTTGGAGATCAATTTGAGAAACGGACATTTGAAGCAGAACCCTCCAGATGTCTGCATATATCCACGCTCCATTTAACAGGAGCAAACTGCACACAAGCTGTAGTGGTTTCCTATAAAGACACACTTCAGAGCACTGTTTCTGAAATCTGACTTACCAGTTAAATTATGCTGCGTATGCAGAAACACTTGAATAATCTGCATTAAGACTTAATAAAAATGCAGGATACAAACCTATTAATTCCATCATTTCCATGAATTCCCTGTACTAGAGCTATAAACTCCTGATCAGATTATAGGAACGTCAAGCCAATCAAGGACTACTCAGAGGAACACAACTTCCAAATATTTTGAGTACTAGCAGAGAATCAAACCATATATCACACTAGCAGAAATCTCATTAAAGATACACCACAACAAACATCCCATATATCCTCAACATAGAAATACTACACAGCAGTGAAATTCACAGCACTCAGACAACCAATACAAAATTACAACTAGGCTTGGTGCTGCACGTAGGTGGACCTGGCAAACATGTAACCCCAAATTTGATTTTGTTCAGTTTACAAAAAAAATTACAGCATTTGTAACTGTTTGAATGATGAAAGAACTATGACGATAGTCATCTTCTTGGATGGGCACTGGGTCCTTGGGAAACTCTGGTACAACTCCTGATATAAGCTGATATAAAAAAACCAAACCAAAGAGATGGTTGCTAATGCTCCAACAATCTTTGAAGCAAGGACAGCACAAAACCTACCTGCTAGACACCCAAAGAAAGTAGCCTAAGTATTTTTCATAGAGACAGTCAAATCAAGAGAAAACCATTCAATTTTGGGACTTACCAATGTGCAAACTATACAACCAGGATGCCTTGTACTTTGCGATAGAGAAAGGCGCAAGTAAGACAAGAGACTGCATTAAAACATGTTTCCTGAGGCAAGATGAGCAAGGCAGTTTGAAAGCTTGCCAACAGTGATAGTTCATAATAGTAAGCAGAAGTGATCTGGATTTTGCCCGGAAAAGCAAGTAGAGCACTGTAAGGTATCCGTAAGCCTTGCAGAGCTGTGGCAGTCTTCGCAACAGCTGGCAGCGTAGATCAGGTATTTACCTTTCTTCACAGAAATTGGGCTGATGCCAAACTTTTACAAGCAAAATTCAAGGGCACATTACAGAACTTTGATGCCCTGGTGGGGGGCAAAAGATTTGTCAGCATGCAGAGTACATTGGATTCAGAAAGGTTAATGCCACTGTTCTGAAAGGCTCCAAAAAGGTAAAAATACCCCAACATTTACTGCTACTGAAAACTACATTCAATCCAAACAAAAACTATGTGACATATGACTCAAAAACTGGAATGAGAAACATAATTCCCATTTAGTTGTGTGCCAGGTACTGAGATTTTGTGGTTTATGTCAGCAGACAGAGTGCTTCTCATAGCAAGCTGCATATCAAGCTTATAAATTGTTTTTTCCCTAATGAATTTTGAAGATACTTGGGGAAAAAATAAAAATCTGTATTTTAGCTTTTTTTCTTGAGCCCTTATCCATCATTAGGAGTTACACACAAAATTATAGAAATATCTCCTATCAGAAATTCAAAAGGAGACACAATCTAACCAAGAACGACCACCTCCATCTGCCGAAAAGTCAGATCCCAAACCAGAAGATGTCAAATCACCTACCAGTGGCATTCACCTGCTAGTACAGGAAATAATCCCCGGACACACTACATCAGCTCATCTTGCTCAGTGGATCACAGCTGCAGTCCAACAATAAACTGTCTCTGGAAGCATGGCTGGGTGACAGGACCCCCCCACACCTCCCCTGCTGAATAAAGACCCAGGCCAAAAAGGATTCTAAGGAGAACTTAAGACATCAAGACACTTACAGGTATTGTCAGAGACTACTTTTCCCCCCCCGAGTTATCAATCTCCTGCTACCAGGAACAATACCATGCTCATGTAATACTTAAACATCACTTGAAGAAAGCAGTTCCCGCTAACTCCAATAAAGCAAAGAGAATCACAAGCATTCTTCTATTTTATTTTCCACACTCTTCACTCCGTACCTTCGGTGCTGACACTGCTCACTCACCTTCCACTCACTAAGCCACCAACAGTACTCGTAACAATCACTGTCACAGCTTTGGTTTATGAAAAAAATGAAAATAATTGTTTTCAATTAAACATTTACTATTACTTCAGGTGGTGCTCTGCAGGAGCCTACCTTTGCTTTTCTTCCTGATTCACACTGTTAGTATCCATAGCTTTTTGTTAGCAGCAATGCAGCAAAACCACATTTTTCTGGTTTTCAGCAACAGAATACCACTATTTTCCTTGTAGCTATTTTAAGGATTTTAAAGTAAATTCTCTACCAACTTCCTGGCAGACTTGATGCTTCTTGACAGTGTTACGTTAAACTGAAAACATCAGCACTAAAAAGCAACATTTAACACCTCTCTTCTTCCCAAGAAGTTATTTAACTGCTGCTCAGACAACTAGTACATTGCACCCAGCAACAACAAGCACACAAATCTATGCCAGGATTAATCTCACTCCTCTCAACATCAAACTTACTGCTATTACCCCAGTTACTCAAAAATATTTGAGCCATGCTATCTCCAATTTCCCCTTGTTTATGCTGTCAGTTTATCTGATGTACTTGTGCTTTGTTTGCATCTTCAGATTCTCCTTGTACAGAAGGCAGCACACAGAATTACTGCCCTCAACAGTGAGGAGCAGTCCTGCTGTACACTGAAGCGCAGAGCAGCTGGGTAAGAGCTGTAGGAGACTCTTGTACCGTTACGGTGTTCCTGTAAGCAGTTGCTCTCATCAGGAAGCACGAGCCGCTCCTTGAGTCCAGGCACAAGCTGCATTATTCCACTGGGAACAAAAAGCCGAGCACAAAAATCCCAACTTCAGTCTTCAATCTCTTCTAGGAAACCAAGTCACCACCGATGAGTTGCAAAGATGACTTGCAGAACGTGCACATCACATGATCAAGGACTAAAACCCCATCATGGAACCATATGGGGAAGGTTATCCCATGCAAAGTTCTGGGCACCTTAAAAATAAATTGCATTTACAGTAACAGATAAATGTATTCTCACCAGTTAAAAGCTGAAGCGCCAGGTACGCACACCCATCAAGAGAGCGTTTACCATCCTTTCGCCACTCCTCCCTCCACAAGGAAAGCACTGGCAGAACTCCCTGCAGTACTCGTGTGTACTGTATGTGCCATGTGATCACACTTCCCAGCTTTGATACTTCTCTCCTATGCAAGTTGCTCAAGAGGTCTGCTTCTACCCCTTCTGAGTACAGCATGAAGTTCACGCCACGCATCTTTATGCCATCCCAAGGCTTTTAATTGTCCACGTCTTCACCCTGGGCTGAGATGAGGCTGACCCAAGGCCAGGAAAGGATCAAGTAATCTACGCCGAAATGTTGAATCTAGAGGCTAGATCCTGCATAGGTACGTTGGTCCCTCCTAGAGATGCTCTCTAGTAGTGATCACGACTTGACATGGGCAGCTGCAAGTTGTAATATGGCAAGAAACTACCAGATCACTCATAGCACCAGCATAGCAAGAGGGCAGAACAGAGAAAAAAACAGAAACTGGTAAGATAAATTGATTGGATCAGGGAAGAAGCTGCTTCACAGTCTCAGGGCCATTATGTCCAAGTGCCTGTGGAAGACAGACGAGATTTCCAAGAATTGAAAGATGACAAACACTCCTAGGGAACTGAGTAAGAGCAGGGCTGGGAATGCAGACACCAAAACATTGTACATGCCTAAAAGGTGACAAATCACTTTTAGGTGTCACCTTAAGAGTGACAAACTGCTACTAACTACAGCAGCGTCAGGACTGAAAACTAAGAAACAAGCAGCTTCTTTCTGGGACAGCTAAGAACTGGGCAGACAGGAGACAGAAGAGATGCATCACTCCACTCAATGAGGCAACCCCGAGTATACCAAGTCTTGTTATTGTTAATATCCAAGTGGGAATTCACCCAAATCTAATCAAAACTTACACATTTTGATGCAAACATTCAGGTCATATGTCAAAACGATCTTTATCGGAATCTTTCTAGACCCTGTAAAATTATTTATCAATTTCAATTCTGGAATGAAAAGCATGCTTGTTAAATCTGCTGATGTTGCCAGCTAAGTGGAGAACAAGATTAAAATTCAAAAGCAGTCCTGACAGAAGAAAGCATCAAAAATAAGGGATACAATTCAAAGGGTGAGTAAAGAAGGCATTAACTGTACAAACACAAGACTTGAGTGACTTCTGATGCAGCTGATCAGCAGCTGTTTTATCATTTCTGGGTGATGACAGATCACAGACTGTATGAATCTATGTCTTACTGTTAGAAAAAAGCAAGTTTCATTCTGAGATATTTACAGAAATATCATACACAGAAAAATGTGCAATAACTGACTAGGGTAGGGATGACTGGGCAGAAAGGAGGGGCAAGTATTACAATTAGTCCTCACACTTTTCCACGCTGCTACAAAGAAGAAAATGGAAAGACATGAAATTAAAAGTACAACACAGGAAATTATGGAAGAGGCTTTTCAACTGCATGAGAAACTAGTATGTTCCATCTTGGGCCAAGAGGCAATTAGACTTTGAGGAATCTTATTTTGCCACGAGAGTCTTCAGGGAGGTCTCTCCCTTGAGAGTACACTGAAAACACTGAATCCCAGCAATCTTCACTGTCCACTTTCTGGAAGTTTAAAATAAGTGAGGACTATGGCAGCTTAACAGTCTCACAAGCATCCAGTAGGAATCACATTAAAAGATACAAAAACATTTTCTACTTTGCTAGATCTACTCTAGCTCCTATAGCACAGTAGAACTATATTCCAAATAAACTGAATTATTTGGAGCATTTATTGTCCTTCAGGGTCATTACAAGAGCACAGCAGTTAGCCCTATGATAAAATATAAATTCTCTTCTCTAAGGCGCATAGTCTGACCTCGCTATAATGAAGCTCCATGGGATTGAGAAAAATTGCTGCATGGCAGGACATTCTCTGAAATAGAGCTTTTGAAGCTTGTCGTACCAGAATAAAGTACCCAATTTGACTTGAACATGTTATATCTAGTATTTTATGAGTCTCACTTCATATTAAAGAATACTGTTTAAACATTGACAAAAAAAGAAAAATCCATAAATAAAATGCATGGTTGTACATAAGATACACCAGAGAATGACCGATACGAACTCCTCGCATTTGGTTAGATGCTTGTTTTACCAAGTCTTATTAAACAGGCAAAAAAAAGTTCACGTTGCTAGGACTATTTCAAAGAGGGTAGGCTATTAGCAGGTCTTGTTACAGAGCATCCAAGTAATTCATTGTATGCACGATCTCTCTTGTGTCCTCTGAAAATTTATGGTGTAACACCTCACAGCAAAAACAGTGCTGGCAACGCAGTGCTACTGCACAGCTTACACAAAGCACGCAGAAACACCGAGCTCCGTTTCATCTCTTTGGAGGAATTTTGAATGTGAATCTCTGTTTAGTCTTGTAGAGACGTAGCTTAAACTATTTTAAAGCTTTCTTTTAATAGGAGCAGGGAGTGAGACATATCCTGTATCCTAGATTTTGGGTGTTCGCAGAACATGAGGACAGTTGTGCTAGAGAGCATTCAGGTGATGTTCCTTTTAAGAGCTACATGCACTGGCTTTCAGTACAGACAAGGGTAAATACTGAAAGGTGTTATGGTTAGGGCTGTTCAGCACAACGTGAACTAAGCAAGAAGTCCCACCACCCCCAAAGAATGCTGTCCTACAGAAAAGCAATGGGAAGATCATGGGTGTAACATGCAGCATTTTAAAAAGATTTTCTGAACAGCCTTTGTGACGTTGGTTACTTTTTTCCCCCCTCCCCAAAGAAGCACGAACTTTTGAAAATGGTGCTTAAGCCTCCAAGCCTTAAGCACCATTTACAACTGTGCTGTAAAAAGGAAAAGCTACTTAAGTAGACACTTACATTTAACATTAGTCAGAAGTACTAAATTCCATGATGTGGTTAATTGCAATGGGACAGAATTTCCTTTACAAAAAGTTCATCTACTTCAAGCTCAGTGGTTTTTACATGTTCTGTCAGACATGCACATCTGTTGAGTGGGGAAGTCACCTTGAGGGAGTAAGCAGGCTGAGGAAACTGGGAACAAAGAGATGCAATTAGTGATGATGAACTGGTCTTATTACCGTAAAAGACTGAAGTTCAAGACTTGATCTGTGTCATAAGTGAGGAATCAATCTGATTAATTTTGCCAATATCCATTCTTCGGAAACAGTTTTTCATCACTGCTCAAGAAAAAGCCCTGACCTGATGAACGAGAGCATTAACCACAGCAGCTTAGGATGGCCAACATTATCCGAGACCTATTGGCCCTTTAGCCCCATCTCCTGACCACAAAAAGCTTTCAGAGATCCCTTTTGATTGGGACAAAGACCTGTTTCACAGGCACTTCCTGCAAAGTCTCTTAAAAACCCTGCCATTGCTAGGGTACTACTAGATAACAACTCAAGACTAAGATAATGGGAAAGGGGTTTCGCCCCTTTTTCTGCAAGTCAAAAAATAATTTTCCATTCAAGAATGATTTTGAAGGAATCATACCACATATACAGATACAGCAACACAGCCTATTACAAGTTTTTATCAAAAGTGACAAGCTCAAGACGTGAACATTACAACATCGTAAAACCTTTCAGCATAAATGAACAGCTAAAAAGTTCTGAATGACTTTGCTCAGGAGGTGGACATCACTGTGTGCTCCATCTGACCTTACTAATAATCATTCAAGCTTCAAATCTGCCACTAAAGCCTCTGTTGTAAGCAATTATTTGCCTCTGTGCAAAAATGTTAATTTCATGCTCTGTAAACACATCTCCTCGTGAAAGACCAGCCTGCCCATAAAGATTGCTTTTGACAGCCTGGTGACCATCTCCTGCAGCAAGTGCCTGAAGCATCTTTCCGTAGGCAGCAACATCTGTTCTCCCCGCCACAAAGGAGAGGACATACAGGGATGACACGTTTACAGGTCAGCCACATATAGTGACCTCTACAAAAGGGAGATGGAGAGTTTTGGCACTTACTTAAAACAGAGTAACTTGACACTGTAAAATTAAAGACAACAGCAACTGCTTTCAAGTAGCTGTAATTTGTCATAACATTTAATCAACTAACCTGTTGGGGAAAACATCTCTGCAGTGCTACTCTTAGGGAAAAGATGCATGGAAGATAAAGGCTGTGGTAAGAAAGATGACTTTTTAAGTAAAAGAGGAACTGCAAGAGGAAGGTTGGTTATCAAGCTTCAGAAAAAAAAACCCCCACCAAAACGCCATGCTGTTTATCAAAACTAGCAGTAAAGAAGTAGACAGATGATTCAGCCCAAAGTCAGCCACACCTAAACCTGTGAGCAATCTCTCCCCATAAGATCACGGAAAATGATGCTACACGGCAAGCTTTTTTTGTCCAAGAATCCCAAACTAAATCCATTAAATAGATACAGTTCTAGCTTTGGATGTCAGCACATGCAAGACTGCTAGGAGACAAGCCACATATTTTAAGGCAATATAAAATGCAAGTAAAATGCTACATGTGAAAGTTAACACCTTTGCCTGAAAGGCAAGAGAATCATAAATATGCCAGACATTTAATGCTAGGAAACAACTCAACTTTGAATAATTTTATGCTATTAAGAGATGCACACTGAATATGGACTCAGATCACTTCATAATTCATATATAACACATACTAAAAGTCAGCCTTGGTATTGCATAGCTATGGAGTGGTCTTTCAGATGCATCTAAATTCACTTCAACGTGCATACAGAGCAATGAAATACTTTCACCCCTCCTCAAGCTTTTACTTGTCTCCAGTATCACTTCACAGATGCCTTCAACTAGACCTATTTTCCCATGCCTCATGTTATAAAATACTTTAGAGGCCATGTGTTAAGTGAACTAGTCCTTTTTACTTCTAAGAACATCTCTTGAAACTTTAAGTAACAAGCAAAGAGACTTCAAGATTTAAGTGTTCATATGATGCTCCCAGATTAGGAAATATTTATGTATTTCCACTGTGCAAAGAGGCAAGACAAGTTCACCATCCCAAAAAGCATAAGCCAGAGCAGTTGGCTATTATGAATTATAAAAGCAAAAAGCTCAGATAAATGTCAACATTTCAGTAATCCCATTTAGGACAGCTGCTCAGAAGCAGCCTACGTAGGACTGGATTTTCACAAATTACATTAGGAGGAGGAAGGACCATAACATTTACTGTAAGGATGACATGTCAATCATGCCAAAATTAAAAAATAAGATTCTTAATGCATGCAATTTAGCAGAATTACTTTCAATTTACATAACAAAACAAAATCAAGGTTGCTATGTACTTTGAAGTAAAACTAATCTTAGACTGACAGATCCTGACACTTTTGTCCATAGTCTGAAGTAAATCCTTGCAAATTCTTTGAACAGGTGAGACCAACAGCCTCTTTCCTCTAAACAGCTCAGCAAAACCAGTTTGCTGAATTACACGGCTTTGCTATACTCATCATCTTTGGCAGCTAAGCTCGGTTAAAAGGCTCTTCTCTTGTTTCAAATCCAGCTCATCTCATCAATCTAGTTTACAGTAGGTCCCCATCCAGAGCCATACCAGCACAATGGGGGGGGGAAGTAAACTGCAAAATAAGCATCAGATCACCTCTATGGCTGAGACAACTTGTGTCAAAGCGCTCTTTAGCACACACTGTTTGGTTACTGGATCACTATTTGTCAGGCAGGAGAGCATATTAATTTACTATTCGTCTTTCTATCTTTACCACTCAAACTCACATTCACACTGTCTTACCCCCTTATACAGAACACGCATTGATCTCCACTGTCCCCCAACTTTCAGGCTTACTGAACTACAGAAGTTAAAAACCTTTCACAACAGAAAGCTACTTATGTAAAAAAAAAAAAAAAGGAAACCTCAGTGCCAGCCTTAAAGAAATCAATAAATGTTACTAGTAGGTGGGAAATTCAACACATTTTTGGCTGCTTATTAACATCTCCAGACAGGTGAATCTAATTGGTTGCTGCAATTTAAACCACCTTCCCTATATAAAACTTGAACCAGGCACTTGCTTTAGTTTTCAGAACTGCATCAAGCCCATGCTAACATTTTAATCTCAGTGACAGCCAAAGAAGAACCCGATTAAACAATGACTCCACTGCAACACCAGTCTGTTAAAGTAATCTTCTTTGCAAGCTTCAGAAAGATCACTGCATGCAAAAAAACCCCCAATGCTCATGTAGTTAAAAGCCTTCATCACTTAATCCTTCATTCTCAGTAAGAACTAGTCTGTCTGGAACAATTTATGTAGCAGCTCTCATTACAGTAAGCTAAACAGTTTATCCAAGAAGGGAAGGTATGAAGAAACTATAGTATAGGGTGGTGATGTGGGAAAATCAAATACTTAAACCTCCACAACTTCTTTAAGCGTATTTTCAAAAAGCAGCAGTTGTTTTGGAAAAGCCAAGATATTCCATTTAGACCACAGGGAGGAGAAACCACCCAAATTCCTTAAAGTTAAATAGAAGCCAACTTTCTGCTACTTTCCATTAAAGGTAGGATCATTTTCTTTTCCTCATAAGATGCAAGCCAAAGTTCATAGCTACTACAGATTTCCAGGTATTCAGATCAATCTTTCAAGTGCTGCATAAAAATATTGCATTCTTTTGATTGATGTTTCAGAAAATGAACTGTGGCTTGTCTTTTAATCAGCAATGCAAGGACTTTGGGCCCCATACACAGTACAGAGAAGGAACCTCTGAGCGTTAAGTACGTTAAGATGGCTGCAGCTGAGGGGCACATAATATCTTTGAGATTTTTCTGAAGAAGTCATGACAAGAAATCAGAGCAAGCTGTACCGGTAGTGGAAACATCCTGGGTGTCTGGGGAAAAAAACTTCTTTGTAGCTCAGGTGAGCAACCACTAAGAAAATACTCATCTTATGAACAGCAATCTTCAACATAAACTTTCTTAATAATAATTTGTAAGACAAGAAAACATGTTCAACTAAAAACATACAACCAGTAGCTCTACAACAACTTAGTAGAATTACCCCCCCCAAGTATTTGATATATACATTTTCCAGAGTCACTACACAACTGAGAAGTATCAAAACCAACCTTTGGCTGAATGTTTCATTTGTTATAGCCCATCGATACAAAGAACCATTTTATGCTCCTGTACAAACAGAATCAAACACGAAAACTTCTCTTTGACAGGCATCAGTGAGTGCCTTTGTTCAGCTGCACAATAATTCAGTATAACCAGTTCATACTTAAAAAAATCAGTGTGCAGCAGTGAATGTTTGCCATCTCAAAGCATGGAGAGATTTGCTAGGAGGATTATATCTAAGCAGTTTTAAACACTAATGTGCAGTAGCAAAATCCAAATCATTAGACTTGCATTTGCTTGATTTGGCTCCCCGCTGCAGGGCAGCGTGCCATGTCCCATCAGGCAAAGCATGCAGGTCCCTGCTCAAGTAGTTACCCATTGATG
This sequence comes from Balearica regulorum gibbericeps, assembly GCF_011004875.1. NCBI lineage: Eukaryota > Metazoa > Chordata > Aves > Gruiformes > Gruidae > Balearica > Balearica regulorum. Next base: position 13,969,070 of record NC_046197.1, read on the forward strand.
CTTGCCATCTCTAATCTTCTCTTGGAATTGCTCCACAGTGCCAGGCAGACTCTAGGGATTTCAATGAACACAAGCTGGCTTATATTAAACTGGTCCAAAGCTGGAGGAAGGCTCTTTAGGGGTAACACAGACAGGCAAGGAGATTCTCTTTGGTTACCCGGTGTGGTACAAACTACGTGCATTGTTAACCTTTATATGCAAAGGTATACACCTTGTTCTGAAATAACTTTTTACCAAAAAAGGTCCAATTTTACCAAAAAGCTATCAATAACAATTAAGTAATCCCCATTTCCCTTTAAAACTCTCTATAAAGATTTTTGGCAACCTCCCCAACAATTTCAAACTGTTAGAACTACCATTACTTGACAAACTGCTAATATATACACAATTCTTATCAGATGTATCCACTGTTTGGCACATCCCTGCCTAAGGGAGTACTTCCACTACCTAGTTTTGAGCATTCAGCCTTTAGGTGCACAGCCTCCTCCCTCTCCTCCTGTGGTGACCAAACTGAGAACTCAGGGTGCTGCATGCTGAATCACATTTTAAGGAGGTGTCTACAGCAAAGCACAGGTATTTTCCCAACCTCTCTCAGGGTATGGAAAAATGAGTGAATGGTTTATGTAGTGATGAATCAAGCTGTCCGAATTTTGGAAATCAAGGACACCTGATGCAATTCCCATGACAATAATCATATAGTCCCCCACTTCAAAGCCATACATTTGAACATGCAAGCAACATTTTCTAATACATACACACATACATACATGAAGATGCCCTTCTGGGCAAGCATTCAATTCAATGCTATGCAGCAAAGACAAAAAGCACAAAAAGATCTTCGTTTAAAGTTCTTTAATCCTTTACAGAGTAACTGAACTATCACAAAGGTCCCTGTAGTAAAGGGCCATGCTGTTGTCACTGATGCACAAACCACATTTCCATATGTTCATGGAAATGTTCATGGAATATGTTCACATACTTCTTTTTTTTTTTTTGCCTTAATGCTGAAAAGTTGCATACTTGTTATAAACTTCAATTCAGCATTTAGATATATGTCAACGTACCCTTTCAAACAAGCATCCATCTTTCAGTATTAGCAATAGAGGAGCAGTAAATAACATATCATGCAAGACCATCCATGGCTATATTTGTTCCTGTGTCTGTATGTGTCCTGACTAACATCTGTGCATGTCTTGCAAAAGAATGTTTTCAGCTAGCAAATCCCCTGACAGGGGCAGAAAGTAAATTTTCTTGAGTCAGACACTGAACATTTAATTCCTAAAACTTTATTTTCAACATTTCCTCAGAATAGACTGCATGTAATACTTAGAGCTGCTGGCTTTCAGGAGACATTTGTCAAAGCCCATTTAGAAGCGATAATGTCTAAAACATCTGCAGCTGGTTATAATGCATCAGGAAAATAAAGTTGTCTGGCCTCAGTACCATGCCAGTGTTTGAAGAAAAAAAAAAAATCAAACCCATATGCCTGCTCTTAGTTCAGTCTCAAGTGATCTATATTTTATAAGGTAACTTACCATTAATTTTTAAACTCCTATGAATTGAATTCTACTAATTGGACTTCTTGGGTTTTTTAAAAAATGCTTTAAAAAAACCCCCTTCAAATTCCCATAAACCAGCTGGTTTTGATTGTACCAGTCAAACATTCAAAATCTTTCCGGTAAGAGGTGTAAGGTTCAGAAGTTATCATAAATTTGCCATGCCCAGAATAGCTCCCTTCACTTCTCCACCCAGAAATAAGTAACCTGGATAAAACAATCACAAGAAATCACCACTGTGGGTACACAAAATGATATCCCTTCCTGAGCAATTTACATTGTGGTTTTTAAATTTAAACTCCATCTCAGATAAATAGTGGCTTACTACTTTAAATGAAGTGAATGAGAGCAGAGATTTTAGTCCAGTCAGAAACTCAATTTTGACCCAGGTCTTCCATTCCCTCCAAACAAAAGTAATTCAAACAAAGTGATAGTGTTTTCCTGCTCCAAAGGTTCTTGAGCTATATAAATAAGCACAGATACAAGGTACACAAACACTGGCTGGAGAAGCACAACTACTTGGATCACAAGTATAGCTGAGACTTAGAAGGCTGTGGACTCGCTCCCAGCAATACAACAAGGGCAAAGTGTCACCACTGTGCACGCAACCAGCCTCTCATAAGGCACTCTGGCAAGCCTCTCCCTTCCTTTATGGACTGCTTCTATACAAGCCTTCAGCTGCCACCAGCTACACGTGCTTTGCCTAACTTTGCATTTGCTCACGCCAAATTACTGTGTTAAAAAGCTTTCCGTGGCTTTGGCTTTAGAGAAAACTCAAGCAGAACATTCTGGAAAACTATCTATTTCAGCTGTTCCTATGGGCCAAACAGACATTCCTGTATGGAAAGGTTGAAGCCAACTGAAACAACTTGCCCAACAGGCAGGCAGGCGTGTCCAACTTAAGTAGCAAATATTCAGCACAGCCTCATGGTCTGTGAGCAAAGAGCCCCACACCCCTGAGGACAGTCCACCATCCAGATCCAGAGTGAGAGAACAGAGAATGATACACTGCAAGTGGAATTGCCCTGAATAAAACACATAATATGAGCTTCAGATTCCAGTGAAGGGGTCCAAAAACTATGTAAACCTTCACCAACCACACCTTCCTAATATATGTTGTTTTGTGGGTCAGAGAGAAGCAACTGTCACACAACTATGTTATTGCCGTGTCTTTAACGCAAGCAGCAATAAACCTTGTTTTACCCACACTGCTCTGAAGAAAGGACCTCTCACAAACCAGGCAAATCTGCAAAATGCTTTCAAGAACAGAGTAGACATGGAGGAGCAAGGCTTGTGCTAGAAAACTGACCTCTCTGCATAAGATGTTTTACAAAGAAATTATCTAGTAGAGTGATAAAGAGTCTGAGCCCAACATATTTTGGGTTCACATCTCCTGGGAAACTTAAAGGAGATAAACAGCCCTGTCATACTTTGTTCTCTTAGGAAAAAATGTTTTTCTTAGCCCCACAGGTTAATGCACTCACTTATTGCCTTCGCTGCTTAGTGTCTGATCTCAGTGCAAAGTTTGTAAGCACTACCTCCCATCTTTCTTTCAGATCACAGAAGACACTTCAAAATTTGTCTTCAGCTTTTAAGTGCTCAGTAGCCCCACAGTTTCCCAGTAATGCTTTTGCTGGCTGACCACTTACCAGGCTTCCCTGTTACTTAACAGTAATTGCACAGCAAATACAGAGACAATCATCCATTCCCATTGCAGAACCTTTAATAAGGATAATTACATGGCTTTTGATACATCAGAAGATTGCAAAGCAAATAGAAAAGAATTAACTTATTGTAAAAAAATTTGGGATTATGTGCTCTCTATAACCACACATTTGTTTTCAGGCCGAGTTCTAGTCTGACATGCTCTTGCAATTTCCAAACTTGATAAGCTGTTTCATAGCTGCTCGTGTGTCCCAGCAGAAGCAACATGAACTGACAAGGTTCCAATTTTAATTTTTTAAACCTTTTGCAATGTTATAGAACTGAGCAGCAAAATGTCAAAGGCCAACTGCAAGCTCAGAATGAGACTTCATTTTTGAGCCAACAGCCAAGTTTTCCTAACGCTGGTTGAGTAAGGGAAGATGGAATATCATCTGCAGAAGTTAACTGCGCTCACCAGGAAAAGGTGACAACTCTACTGAAGCCACTAGCTCTTCCAAACTACCTGTAAAATGCAAGGAAGAATATAATCTATGCAGAACATGAATTTGGAAAGAGAGTAGATCCACAGCTCTTACAAACACACCTTTTAAGCTTAGAAGTCTGCTTTCAAGCATTGGAACAGGCTGCCCAGAGAGGTGGTGGAGTCACCATCCCTGGAAGTGTTCAAAAAACGTGTAGACGTGGCACTTTGGGACATGGTTTAGTAGGCATGGTGGTGTTGGGTTGATGGTTGGACTTGATGATCTTCGAGGTCTTTTCCAACCTTAACGATTCTATAATTTACTGTTACAGAAATTCGCTTCCCTCCAATACACTGCCTTTTCCATTAGATACACAGAATACAGCTAGTTGGAGTGTGCCTTTAAAATCCTAAAACTCTAATTAAAAACCCAAAACAGGAGCACAGTCCAACAGAAACATTCAATCCATGTTGGTATGCATATCTAAAGAAGTCATGACATGGTCTAGGTTTGATGCTCTAATCACTATTTTAGTGGCAGAGAACCACCTCTTGTCACAGATCTTGGCAGGGACATACCCATGACAGTGCAACTTGTGTTTAAAGGCACATCTCTTAAGCACTTATAATACCTAAACAGCATAAACACTTGCAGCACCACTGCTGTGTGAGCTGCCAACAACTCCACACAATGCAGTTTTTCTGTGAAGTACAAAACCTATCATGTATGATTACCCAGTATTTTAGAAGCAGCCACAAGTTCTGCAAAACAAAACAAAAGCATTTTAGATGGCTGTTAGTCTATTGTCTTATGCAGCACTATCTAGTCTGACATACCCAGGGATTTTGGAAATGCCCTCCCAGGAACACTAGACTTTTTTTTTCCATTACTGCTAAAGGGCCACGACTACATAATTGCAAAATCCTAAAAAGTGACTCAATGGCAGTGTCAGTTCACAAAAAGGCAAACTGCTGCAATTAAAAAAACCCACCAAACCCATACACTTACTTGAACTTATCTGTAACCTACAGGCAGCACAATATTACTTTGTAACCCATAACAGGCAGTAGATCAACTTTGAAAGGAATGTACAGTCAGCTTTCAAAGACTTTTAGAAAATGCCTGGAACATTTTAATAACTTAATTCTGACTTAAAGAAATCTTTAATTAAGACAGCATTTAGAAAGCATTTTCAGAACAATCTGGAATCCTGTGGAATGTGTTAAGGCCTCCAAGGAAGCTTGCTCTGGCTAAGAGCTGAGATCAGTTGTGACTCAGAGGGAAAGCAGCAGTCAGAAGTAGCACCATCCAAGTCTTACCACGCAATTTACCTGTCATGTCAGTATTTGGCACCAGGATCACCCCTGCCTATCCTTTATCACAATCAGTAGAGGAGTTTGCTCCATTTTTTTTCCAAAAAGATGGCATTACCCAAGTTACCGTCATACAGGGCTTGACTTATGACAATTAACTGCTGCTTACTTTTACACTAGCAAGCCACTGCTAATCTGTGCTCTGGTAAAAAAGCAAGCAAGTAGGTCAAGGGAGCTTAAGCACTACTAAAATATGTTGCATAGCACCTTATATCCACAGCTCAGACAGTACTTCCTCACCCACAAGCAAGCAGCGGACATCTAAGTCAAGTCCAGGTGGCCAAAGGGTTTTTGTCTGGATACCAATGAACTTTTCTTTACTCTTTAGAGAAGGATTATGCCTTGAAATGTCTGTCAAATATGTGCAGTTCCCAAGAGATTACTTTGAAGAGTTTCTGCCCTGCTGGGGTGTTGTTTTATAACTTCTTTGAACTGTAACCTTTCCAAAGTACAGCAGGTCTCCTTCTAGCAATAGAAACTCAAAGATGGAGCAGCAAAAGCAACAACAGAGACACCTTTCTTTCTGAAAGCTGCCCATCCAACCAACACCACTCTGTTTCTAGATGGTCTATTACACTGCAACATAGCAGAACACCTTCACATTTACAGTTTGTTATGTATATGTAAGTGTTTACATGATAGACTTTTTTTTTTTTTCAATCTCAGGATGTAGACCACTAGAGAAACCAGAGCTATTCTTACACATGAAAGCAAGAGAGGACACACAATCCATCACCTCCAAGACTGTTGTTTTAGTGCAAGCACTTCCTGCGTCAGCTGCACATTAACCTGCTGCGCCAGAACACGGCTCCTCCCTTGGGCAGGCATATTCAGTCCCACAGACTTGAAGCATCCACCTTGCTGACTCCATGATGAAAAATTAAGGCCAGTCAGGCAATCCATTAACATAGATTAATAGTTATGTCAAGCACTGTGTCAGATCCATGGGATGCCAGCTGTCTAGTACTACAAAATCACCACTCTTGCTAGAGTTAGTGCCAAGTGTTTTGCCCAGTGCAGTCCATTCTGTGAGCTGGGTTTGAGATGGGATGTTGTCCGAGGACAAGATGAAGAAATGGGCATTTCCTTCCTCTTCTCCTTGAAGTCCACTGCTCCAGAGAAGCACATTCAGTCTCATTCCCACATCAGCCTATGCAGTTGGCAAGGGGCACAGTGAGTGACTCTCCTGTGGTCAGGGAATATGCAACTGGCAAGAACTACATCAGTTCTCTTACTGGCCTATGTTGGGCTTAAACATAAACCACCAGGAAGAGGAAGAATCACTAAAGTAGCATCTCAGTTCAGACTGGGCACACAGCTATACACCAAAGGTGTAAGAGAAAAACTGTAACAGTTTGACTATCTAAGGAATAATGCAACATTCCCTGCCTACCCTTTCAACCCCAAACAGATAAATTATGAAGATCTCATGTGCAGCAGTCAGAGGATAAATGGCTCAGCAGCATTCCTTGTGTTCTCTTATTGTCACCTCTCAGAGTTGGTAAAAGCAGAAGCCAACAGCAAAGTAAAAATATGTAATATTGCAGCAGTAAGTGATGGTACAGCATTATGTGGCATGGATGTACCTAAGCTAAATCTTGACTAACTCCTGCTGCAAACTCTGCCATTTCTCAAACATTCAGTGTTCCAGGGACACAAGCCAGCATTTGTGGCTACTAGTTGAGCTACAATAAATCCCTCTGGAAAGCTGTTCTGCAGTTCTTTTGCTAAGGAGCATTGTTTAATGCTTCCACCATTTTGGCTGCAGATCACAGTAATCTCTTGCATACTCACTGTAGGTTGTCCAAGCTATTCTGCAGACTAGTAAGGAGGAAATTTTCATAACATAAGCTAAAGCCAAGATTGCTTTGAACCACAGAAGAAACTTAAAACTTGAGGAGCTTCAAGAAAACAGGGGATATATTTACAACTGCTGTCCCTCCCTGCTTTTTCAAGTATTACTATATCTTAAGACTAAGATCTTTTGGAGGAGATTCATTGTTACACAAGAGAGTTTAGCCCCATTAGGTACCAACATCAAATTCATAAGCCCAGACATACAATTAAAATGTTTGATTACATTTCATTAAATTTTAAGAGTACTCTATATGACCAAGCAGCTCTCAGGGTCTCCTCTGCCAACCAGCTTCCTCTTCGGAAGAGCCGCTGAGAGTTTTTAGAGGCTTTAGAAGCTTTGTACCCTGTGATTTCAAACAAGATGCAGGTACACAAACTGATCTCCTCTTTATTTAATTCCTAACTCTTCTTGCTGACTGTACACAGCATACAACCAAGAACAGATTATGCACGTGCTGAATGGTGATGTGTTACACATTGTTCTCATTTAGGAAGCCAGAACAGAATCCAGCAGTACTGAACACATGCCCAAACTAATTCATGTTAAGCTGACAAAGTTTATAAATAGAATGGAAAAAAATTTCTTTGGTCTTCTTTTCCACCTCCTGAAGAGAGGAGATCGCTGGGTGCTATGCACAAGTTTACCTTAACAGTGCATCAGGACACTTCACAACCAAGATACACAGACAGTTTTCAATAAGCTTCCACCAGAAGAGGAGGTATGAACTCTGTGTCTCACTGCAGATCTTCCAGTCAGAGCCATTGCCTTTCCTTTGCTATCCAGAAGTAGCAGCTTTTCAAAGAGCCACTTGTACACATATTTCTGCAAAAAAACCCAGACTGCACCTGCAGATACAGCCAAAACCCCACATGAACCCATTACTAATGGATCCAAGTTCAATGAGGTTGAAAACATTTTGCTGAAGACATCCTTTTACTGTGAAGGTGTGACTCACAAATGAGGTAAGCCAGTGCTCCTCTTAAATGTTTAGACCTTTAACAGTTTTAAAGAATTAAAAAGAGATTAAAAATAATCAAGGTTTCAAAGTCAGATCCTTTCACAGCTCTGACAAGCTAAGGAAGAAGATACTGGATCCAGAAATCTCATGCCTGAGTCACATTCAAGTATGAAGCCATCGAAAAAATCTAAGGCGACACCACACATCAAGAGACAAAATTATTGCACTGCTGAGAAGCTGCTTTTTTCAGTACAAGTACCAGCAAACAATCTAATTTTCAAGGAATTTTCTATAGAGGAACTTTAGGGAAGGAAAGTAAATTTACTTTCAGTTGATGTTACTTTATGGGAAGCAGTATTCCTTTGGGTGTTTTACTTTCTCCTTGCAGATTTCTGACTGGGCTTCCTGTGTGCTATAGAAATACAAATCAATCGTCATAAAGCTATCACTTTTCCCTAAAAAGTCCAAAGAATTTAATTCTGTTTTTCTAATTATCTCAAGAGTTACTCAAAAGCAAGAACTTTACAGACTAGCAAAAATCAGACCTAAAACAGCTTTAAAAATTCTTAAATGTGAGGAAAAAAAGTCTACACAAAAAAGCATAAAACAGGTAAGTCACAGTGATAGTGAGCTCAAGATGATTATTTCTTAACTTGGATTTAATTGGAAATAGCTTGGCTTCTTGCATTATTTCTTTAAATATTAGTAACCAAATGTCTACTCTACAAAAAGTAGCAGTCTAATTTTGATACTAGTAGGGTAATGCCATGCAACAGTCTAACACATTCTTTTTTCTAGTTTTCAGGGATTCTCTAACCTCTTGCGACTTCCCTTAACCCAAGTTGCATTGAGCTGCTCTGACAAAAATATTTCAGAGGGGAAAACAAGCAGTTTTCATAAACAAATACTGGCAAAGTTCAAATACAGATGTCAATTGTGATAAGGGGAGCTGAGCATTTTCATTTTGCTCTCATTTATATTCAGTAAAAAATTTCTGGCATACTCCAACATAACTGACAAGATACAAAGATAGGGCTCAAGGCAGGAGAACATCTTTTACAGCACTTGAGTGACAACTACTTCTATGATGTCAAGGGCTAAATCCACAAGAAACTGATATTGCAATGCTGTGCATCTTGCTACTCAACTTCCAGCTTTGCTATTCCTGCACTGGGGTGTGTGTCCTTGAGTTAAGGTCTGTAGGGACCTTCAGGATCAAATTCAAAACAACTGGGTAAGACAGACGTTTGACCTCTGATTTCTCCAGGTCTCAGGTACGCTGCCCTCGCGTACAAGGTTGCCTCTGTATCATCTAAGAATCAAATGCTTGTACCTGTTTGCACGTTTTCATGCTTGAGCTGCTCTTCTCAAACAGAGAATGGGTTATTTTGCGTGGTCAAAGCAGGGAGGCAAAGTCGATGGAGTGCTGGAGCTCATACACTGGAACTCTTGAGTAAAAGCCATCAACAATCCTTGTGGAAGGGTAGCAGGGCACTGTCCTCCTCTCCCATCTAACCCAGGGCTTCGAATGCAAGTACCCAGAGTCCCACACAGCTCGTGCAGAACTCAGACCTGAGAGGTGTGCTCTGACTCGGTGTCCTTGACAAGAGGTGGTCAATGCTAAGGATGGCTGCTGGGCTTTAGGGAGGAGAAAGCAGCAACAAGAGCAACTCAGACACAAAACGTGAGTATGCACCCCGGGGGCTTGACTGGCAAGAACTCTGGATCTAGATGTCAGGTCTGGAGAGGATCGACTGGTTTCTGAGGATCACTCTCCACCCAAGCCCTTAAATCCACTTTGGCCTAAATCCACAAAAAGAGTTGGGTACTGAAATCTCACTTCCTCAGGCTTTCAGTTCACTCTGCCATAAACAAAGCATGCAAATACCTGCATTGTATAAACAGTGAGAGATACAAGGGCAAACAGGTTTGTAAATGAAGAAATTAAGGAAAACACACAGAGAAAAGCACCAGTTGTCCTCACAGTTAAACATCAACTGATTTGTACGTAACTGACACACGTCTTCCAGATAACCCTAAGAATAACTATTTTCCATTCCTACTGTAAAACTAATCCATAAACCGCTACATTTCTCATGTTCTGTCCATTCAGCTTTTTCTACACACAACCATATTTCTCCACTTTATCCTGCAGCACTGGTCCCACTAATCACTGACATATGCTCCAGCACAGAGCATTTCCTCTGGCATGCTTTAAAAAGCAGCACTGTCACCACAGCAATATAAGTGCTGGCAAATATGGTCTGTCAGGTTTTGTTTTCAAGGACTATAAAAATAGACTTCTCTGCATTAGGCTTGAAAACTCATACCCTCTAGAAATAATTTTTAAAAACACATTTTCAGATGACTTGTTATTGTTTTCAAATATCCAGAGAGAAAATCTGTAGTTTTATATTTCATTTAACAATTTCAGGTTAAGCCAATATTTTGAGTTCTTTTACAGGACTGAAAATTCCCTGCTAGTTTAATCGGCAACACCAGTGCTCTCTGCTCACGTGCATCAATTTACAGCTTCTCAGATGCATTTCTAGTATGAACAGCCTCTTATTATAAAAATATCAGCACTTGGAAAGCCACGAGACACCGCTTGTTTCCAGAGCTTAGGCCTTTCACCCACGGTAACCAGTATTATTTTATGCTGATAACAGCTTTGGCCAAAATGCAAGGAAAAGGGTCTTGGCAAAGATTGAGGTTTGAAACACTTTCTTCTTAGTTTGTAATTGCTTTGCCAAGGACTCCTTTGCTGTAATCAGCTGGCTCAAGTTCCTATTTGCAGAAAATACGCTACTATGGTGAAAGAAAACCTATTATCTTTTATACACAGATACTCTGCGGCAATCAAAAATCAAGGACAACACAAGTAGGACCTTCACACGTTGCAGATAACACTTCCACATCCCTGCTTGCAAAGCACACAACCCATACCTGAAGATCAGAAACAATCTGGGGCAGAATGGGGAAAGAACCGCACTTCTAAAGAATCAGCAGCAATAGCAGGAAAATGGCAACAGTGATAACTTAGATAGTCCTCTGGTCTCCACAAATACCCTTCTGCCATTTTCTATATCAAAATCCCAGGTCTTCCAATTCTTTGCAGATGTTTTTCAGCTTACTTCCATGCCCTCAGAAACCAGGCAAGCAAAATAATTTTGAGAAGTCTAATTCCAAACACTTTAATTGTACCAATATAACTTCCTTGCTGCTGTGAACAAGACCTGGGAACAGATGCTGGTTTTCTGAAGGAAGATTTTTTTTTTCCCCAGGCTAAATTAGTACCTTGAATCGGATTCCAAAACAGACACACAAAAAAAATTAGGTGGCATGCAACAGTAAAACATCAATAAGAGTTTTAGATATTTCCAACACAGTAAACCACAGGCCGAGAATCAGGAAAGTGCAGTCCAGAGCATATTTGGTGGATCAGCAAAAATAACATACGCAGGAGTGGAAAAAAAAGGGTTATTCCTTATTACTTGGCTATCACACACTAAACCCTGGCAACAGGCCACCTGGAAGATAAATGAGAAGACAGAAGATAATCACAGGGTTCACTTCTTTTTCAGATCCAGAATAATCCTGTTACGCAGTGGCTAACATGAACTGACAGTTGGGCTAAATTTAAGTGACCTTCTGTAATGTTACAGGAAATAACTTACTTGCTTAACTGAAGTCCTTTACAACATACTTATGTCCGTATTTTATCTAGCTTTCGGGGTTCTGATTTTCTTTAGTGAGGGAATGTATTTTGCTTTTACTTATCTGAGCTGGAAGTACTGTCTCTAAAGAGAGCCACTTTCAAGGAAGCAAGTTAAGATTAAAGTCAGTCTGAGAAGAAGTGAAGGAGCTACCTGCTCTTTTAAAAATAATAATATAAAAAAAGAAAACAAAAAAAGTCTTATGGGATGCCAGACCTGGTTATGTGGCTATTTTTGTATCATACCCTAGATCAAAGTCACTGAGACTTTTACTTTTTCAAAGGAACATCACACTCTAAGACATCTTTGCAAGCTTTGGTCTAAATATTAAGAACACTCAAACTCTGTTTCACCTGTTTTATTTATTAAGCAGCAGTCATGCTTACTAGTCTCTGTGAAATTTTTTTTCTTTGGACTTCATCTGAAGGCTGAGAAATGTTAGGTAAGCTCAAGAAAAAACCTACCTCTTTCCATCATGGAGAAAATTTGTTTTGTTGCTAGTGTCATGAACTGGGTAACAGTAACTTCCCAAATGAATGTGAACACAAGTAAAGGTAACTTATACAAAGACAAGCTACACGATCTTCCACTGAGAAAAAACAAGACTGTCTACGAGAGGTTTTAAATCTTAGATCTTCTGAATAATCATAAGCAAAGATGGAGAAAAGGATGACTTCCCTTTGAAAAGTCACCTTAGCTTGCACACATAACTGCAAGCAAGTGATTTCAGGCTTTAGAGATCAAGCAGAGCAGAACTTTTCATAACAACTTAATCTTGTAAAAACAGTTGTTCAAGAGGGCAGAAGCAAAGCAGCTCTGTGTGTAGGAGGGACAGCTGACAATGTTTCCAGATAAGATCTGATAAAGCCCTAAAACATCACCAGACTTTGACTAACAAAGACAAAATGTGATTCTAATCAGATTTTTGGAAAGGGAGAGTAGTCAAACCAGAAGGAAGATTTCATCCATCTAGAAAGTCCGTGCAGGAGACAGACTGATTTACTGTTATTCTGCAAATCCTTTATTTTTATTACCAAATAGCTCTACAGCAGGAAGACAGAGTTCATTTACAGACATCCAAGTTTAAGACACAAGTTCAAATATTTGTACCTGGAAAGTCACCCTTCAACATTTTAACCCTTGGTTGGTCATTATTTCAGTAAACAGCTGCAGTTTCTGTGCATTTAAAAAAAAATACACTGAAATGCCTTTTGGAAGCTTGACTTCAGCAGCCACCTTGTGAACCACAACAACACAGAATGGGCCAAGTTCTCTGTTTGAAAGCTACATCAGGGAAACATGTCAGGTCACCGCTACATCAGCTACACATGACATATATGCGAAAAATACATATTAGCATTAAAGGGAGACGCTTTGAACAGAAATTAATTACCTTGCAGCAGAGGAAATGCTCAGCTTTACAGGGAAAGATGCCGGCATTCACTGTTTTGAAAGACAGTTTTTAAAAGTTGCTTTCTGCTACTTATTGGGCTAATTGGGAAGAAAAAAGCATTACAGTTCAAAAATTAATAAGGAGTTGAGACTAGAAGATACAGTGACCAAATAAACATTAAGACTGAACTTCTCCACCAGACTGGGAGGTGCTGACTCCACCCTCCTCCCCTTCCTTTGCTTTCTATTTCTGGCCAAGGAAAGAATCGTAATACTCACAAGAGTTACACCAACTCACTTAAAACAGGGTTTCCATTTTAAACCTTCAATATCTTTAAGCTACTTATCATTTCAGTTTGACTCAGTAGTACAGAAAAGCAAAGGATATAGTCATATAAACCAAGTTTTGTAAGTTGCAAATTTTAAGCCATCGACTACTGTTTAGTCATTGCCTCCAAGTACACTCTTGTCCACTGTAGTTATAAGTCCTCTGAGAATACCTAGACTAAGTGAGGAATTTCATCCCTGACTCAAGTTGGTAGCAACATGTTCATGTGTTTAAATTATGACCTACAAAAAAGAGGAAAGTCTGCTGAACACCACTAACCACCAGTACAGTTAATGAAAGCTGTGTTTTAGTTCAGATGCCAGGACAGAGTTGCAGTAAGACCCAAAGAAGTCAGACCTCAGAAACAAGCTGGATGACATTTCCTCAAGCTTTCTGAATATACTCATGAGGGACACTACTACCAATAGCTGGCAGCCTGTGTTTCCAAGAAAGTGACAGGCAGAATAAATATTTTTATTCTTGTGAGCTACAGAAGATCTGCCATGAATGGATATCAGCCTTAGAAAGATAACTTATCAAAATGGGAAGGCATGAAGCAGTATCAGGGGGAACTCCATGACTGGGATAGCAGAGTTCAGTTATAACAACATCAACAGTTTTTCTACTGAAGCAAGTTTTCGCCCTGGGTATCGGCAACACTGGAACACTGCTTATACTCCACTGTAACTGTGGTTAAAAAGCCTTAATTATAGATATATGCTCTAGAGAGCTCTCTTTTAACCCTGGAGCTAAAATTAAATAGAGGAACTGTAAAAGGGCAGAGAAAAGAGCTAATTATTTAGAAAGAAAAGCAAACTTAAGGACCAAGAAATGGTAGACCTCCCTTCTTTGAAGCTGCGATTTAAAGCTTTATCAAGTTTATGAACAATAAGGAGACATGTCAAGTGACATTTCTTATATTTTAGGGGTGCACAGGACTTTGGATGCCAAGCTGCCAGCAGCTCTCAGACACAGCAGAAGTTACTCTTTTACCCAGGCGTTTGAAAAGGAAGGCTGCCTGGCAACCTACTGTGCTACACACTGATTTACTTATCTGTAGCTTTCTCCAACTGGTTTGCCAGACCCTTTAAATCTAACAAAAGAGGCACAGTCTGACAAGTCAGCCATAATTTGATATCCAGTACTACTTATATTCTTAACAAAGCTGCGTAGATAAACACTCCCATCCTTGTTACCTATCCATGATCTAGCCAGGGTAACACAAAACACAGGAAATACCACCACGAGTGTTGGTTACACTGATAGAAAAGATACCATTACCACTGAGAGGTTGTACTTCATGTTGAATAAAGCAGGACCAGTAACACTTCCTAGCTCTCTGGGTTGTAAGAAGTCATGAGCAGCATGTCAGATCTGAAGGTAAAAACACAAGTAAAGTCTAAAAGAGATAACTGAGAATGTGAAAGTTCATTCATCACAAACAAGATGAAAGGCAGTCCAAAAGTAAAACATAAAAATTTAAAATTAGAAAGGGGGGGCTGTTATCCCTGGATTTGGAAATAAAGCATCATGCTGTTATACTGAAAGTGACTCTAGCATCAGGATTTGTTCAGGAGCCTGTGACGTCTGATAAACAGATTCACACTTGCTGTTAACTGCTAAAAATCCCCCCTGACAGCTATCAGTTTTGCAAACAATCTGGGACCTGAAGTCAAGTCAGAGTGTCTTTTATACTTCTCTCTAGAATCAGAGGAATCCCAGGCCAAGTTGTATCTAGAAAGAATATGTGGGTGGCCAAACTGCACTAGGACTGACCAAAACCATTCTGTCCACAGACATTAGCTCAGGTCAAGACAAAGTACAAATACAGGGCAGAAAGGCTATTCGCGATTTGATTCCAGAATAGGAACAGATAGATATAAGGTTAACAAAAAAACCCTATTCAGCTTTAACCTAATCTACCTCAGTCTGATTCAAGTAACATTTAATATTTAAATGAATGATTATTTAAATAATCATAAATGCCTGCTAGCCATTGCAGTATATCCCATCAGAATAGCCAGTTTTTAATCCATTGCTTTCCAGTTTTCTGGTAAAGGTGATCCAGGAGAAAATCTACACATACACTCAGGTCGCTTAAAACATTTCATGTGCACAAAGTCACTGAAGTCACCGCTATCCCTGTGTCTACACAGTGTCACACATTATTCATGGTACTATCAAACAACTTAGAGGTTACTCTACAGAGTTAACAGGATGGAACACATGAAGCATGACGGACACTAGAGAGAAACAGAGTCCTCTGATGGTAAATATCACAGCAGCTTTCTTTACATAAGCAGTCACACCATCCTGAAGTACCATGAAACTCAGCACAGTGCACTCCAGTTAAGGCCTGCTCCATAAAAACCTACCAACAACAGTTCTGCTAAAGTCAACGTGATACCAAGCAAGCAGGTATCAAAATGAATTTTTCTAGTGATATTTCAAGCACACAGTGGAATACCTTCTTCAAACCCCTAACGCACCCCAACAACTCTTTACTTTCCATAAGGAAGCTGAAGGCTACCTGCCTGTGTCACCTGGTATAGGAGAAGGTTGCAAAGAAACAGGAGCAGTGTGCAGATTGCTTTTACACCAGGATAACAATTTCCTCAAAGTTTAAGTTAAACAGGATCTGTTCTTATGCAATATAAGTAAGGCTGACTCCACAAGGAAGCAAATACAAGAGTGGCAGGAATATTAACTGCAGTTCTTTGTATTTTGATAGCGATGCCTGTAACTGTATTTAAACAGGGAGTGGAATGATGTATGATACTGTGTAACAAACCCTGGCATAGCATTTTTCTCCCTAATTTCACCAACACTCCTCACTGGTGGTAAGAAACTTTCCCTTAGTTTTTCAATCCACTTAGTCAAATACCTGGCAGTTATCTGCCAGGAAATTTGTAACTATAGTTGCTCTTAAATCTTGCAGTCTCTCATGATTTTGATCCATGCCCACACAGCTCTGGAGATCACTGTACGATTATGGTTTTCACCAGTGACCTAAAAAGTAGTCCAGATGTCAGGAGCCAAAAAGTTTTCCTGCTTAATTCTTCCTTCCACAAAGAAAGGTAACCATTGCAGCTGTTAAGAACTGCATAATGAGCATGTTTGAATGGCGAAACACAGAACTACTTGTCCAGTAACAGAAGCACCTTCTCTATGATAGAGATAGCCTCCCCTAAAGATCAGCAAATATAATAAACCTTTTATTTTCACACAGCATAGGAGACCTAGAATACAGCCTATTTGTTCATTCAGCTCCATGCTGCCATGAAAATCACCAGAACAAATAATAAGATCCTAAGTGAAGATCACTGAAAGCTCCAGTTTCTTAATAAGAATCTTTTCCAAATTTTACTTTACACTTCATAGTTGTGAGATGGTTTAGCCACTTCATGTTCACTTCATCTCACTTTGCTAATCAGAAGTGCGGTCCACACTTACCTGGTCCAGGAAAACCTGTTCCACAAACACACTGAAGTGATCAACTTTAGAGTGGTCCATGCTGGAAATCAGTCATTGAATTAAACCTGGTTTGTTCAGCTCTAGCGCTTGCACTTCAGTCTTCAGAAGCCAACTGTTTTACACAATGCTTATCACAATAAGCTTTTCAAAGTTTGCTTTTGTATCAGCGACTAGCAAATGCAACTGCCAACACAGCAGTCTCCAAGAGGTCTGCGAGGAACCAAGCCCCAAAGTTCAACAGCAGTAGCAAGATCTAGGGCATGGCCAGTCCAAACGCCAAAGAAATCTGCCTCAGAAGTCAAGTCAGTTGTTCTATTTACCTCTGGCTGGCAGAGAGCAGAAACATTTTCCTCTCACTTTTCCCAAGCCCTTCTCCTCCCTCCCCAGCCTTGGCAGCACAGAGTCTGCTAAACCACCCTCTTCCTTACTAGCTTTTGCCAACTGCAACATGAAGCCGACAATCCCTGACAGCTTCATAGCTGCCCTCAGGTCAGAATGGCAAAGCCGATCATCTTCCTCTGCTGAGGAGGATACCAGCAGCAGCAGCGGCCTGGAAGGCAGCACAGCATCGCTCCCCATTCAGCTCATCATTAGGGCTACATTTTCAGCAATACTGGCTGGAAACTTTAAGCTTAATTGCAGTAAAGGCAAAGTTTATGACCTCAAACTTTCCAAGAGGACCATTCTCACAAACCGTTTTTCAATCCCAAGTTCGCAGTTGGTTTCTCATTCACAACGTACCAGCAGGCAGGTACATCCCCTTCAATCCAGCCGGCTGGCAGCAGAGGGCACCACACAATCACCTATGTGATTTATGTACTTCCATCATGCTCGCGAGTGAATTTATAGAGCACAAATTACTACTACAACAAGCTACAGGGTGACTCCATAAAGCATCATATCAGATAAAAATGTATGCAATGAAAGGCAGCTAATTTGCCACAATGCTTTTAGTCAGCAATTCAAAGAAAGATGTTCAAGCTTAATATCTCTCAGAGTTCAAATGGCACATTCCCATAACAGCAGGTGTCACGCAGAGTGCAGGTCTCCAAGCCTGACCAGACAAGTACAGAGTAGTATCTGTGCAGAGTATTAGAAGTCACGTAAATACTTGTATTAGCCCAAGCATAAACCACTAGCCCACAAACTAACTCATCTTTGGTTTATGTACTGCAGGACCGCTCTGTAGTTTCAGCTGAGGATGCCCAGCAGCCTGAGGTAGACAGTGGAGAATCACAAGACAAAAGGAATAGCTGCATTTCTCTTGCTTTTTCCTACCCCCACACCTACATATCATATGTTTTTTGTTTATCGGATAGTTGTTAAAAAAAGAAAAAGATTAACTACACAAGAGTCAATCTGCATTACATGAGCATATCGGTACACGCATACTGGTGAGCAAAAAGGTACAATCACGAAGTATAAGAAGCTTCTAAGCTAATAGTTTTGCTGTCAGCAGAAACACTTCACTACCTCGATACTATCATCCCCACGTAAAGCCACGACACTAGCCAAACCTGTTACACACACCATGAAAAAAAGGACATCCTATGTGATATTATGTGCTGAATGACTGTAGATACACACTGATAAAGGACACTTCTGAGCATGCAGCTGTAGTGAAGAGGAACTCAATGCATCAGCTCTTCTAAAGAGATCTGCAGCATGACCTTGAGGCCAAGACCTTGATAACTTAAGGCCATCCCTTCTCTGCGGAGCAAGAGGCACCCAACAGAGCTGCAGAAGAACAAACCCAAAGGCAGAAGGAAAGAACACAAACCTAATCCAATTTATTAAAGCCATGCATTATTTTCAGCCACCATAATGTTTCCCCTGAACATGTAAATACAGAAGCAATTAGCTGCCTAGGCACTTCTGCAGAAACCATTTAGCATAATATTTACATGGGTTCCAATTGCTTAATTTTCTGACCTGTTTGTTTCAGGCACTAGAAAGATTAAATAAGGTAAAAATCGCCTATACTGATACATTGCCATTTTGAAGGTAACATGCAGCACAAGACATACAACAAAACAAACTCCTAGCAGGTTTTAAACTTCCAAATTTTGCCATCACAAGTCTATGTTCTAGGAATTGCTTTATAGCTTTAATTCAGCAATTTCTTAAAACCCTTTTCCCCCCTTTTGCTGTTACTCTGTAAGATAAAATTACTGATTGAAACAGCAGACACCATTTAAAGAGAAAGAATGAGCCTGGACAGAGATTTCATTGAAAAGCTCAATTCTGTATCACATCTGAAATGTCCTCAATTCAAAGATTAGCCTGCACAAAAAGGCAAATTACAGCCAGAAACAGAAGAAAATCCTTTCTGACTGCTATGAATATCATTTTTATGATATAGCCTCCTATCATCTAGAGTTTTGGTATTAAGTAGTCAGCTCTTCCAAATGGCTTCATGAACAAGCAGACAAACAGCATATTCATTTACAAGCTGGAAGTTGATTAGTAAGTACAAAACCCATGAATGCTCATCAGGACCAAGGAAGAGAGGCTGTAACCATTGAATCTGAGGATGCCCAAAAAACCCTCTGCAGTCAGCTGGCAGATAACTCTATGACAACAGTAAAAAACCAAAACATTTGGTTTGTCTTTATTCTGCTTCATCTGAAACTATTTTTATCAAGATAGGCAGTTGTCCTTTAGGGTATGTTTTTCCTTGCTCAGTGTATCAGGAGCTATCATTTTAGGGCCCAATCATTCAAAAAGTGGGCATATGATACAATTATATCTTCACTCACAGACCCACTGCAGCCTGTAACTCCACATTAATTAAACTGGAAGATGAAGCCTTCAGCCTAAACCCCAGGAACTGATTTACACCAGCACAGAAAGGTTTTGTTGCAAATTCTCCTGTAAGCTGAACAGATGTTTCCTGCCCAGCTCAACACACCATCAAAGTAAAAACAGGTCTCAATTTACTGACAGCTGCCATACTTTAAAGAGACATAAAGAAAAACAGAGTCAACATTCTGTACAACACAGGCAATACAGGATATATAAATACCAAGAGTACTCAACATACACAGAAATCAGCAGGGATGCACTGCACCATAGGAACTGCCTGGCTTACAGCTACCCAAAGCCCACACGACAAGTACAGTTTTGGAAGAACACAAACATCAATGACAATGTCATTGTCTTTTCAGCTCTTACAGATTTAACTAGGATTAACTGCTACCTCCAACAAGGAACTTTGAAGCCTCCTAAGAATAGTTACTACTTTCTCTTCATAACCTCTGGAAGACACATGATTTTACACATCTTCATTTTGCCATAACACCATACAATGTGAAGGTATGGAGCAGCGGACTACATTTTTGTAGTTTTGGCAGTCATGCAAAATAGATTCCCCGCATCCAACAGAAACACAAGCATAAGGCAGTAACATCAGGAGCTCCAGGCACGTAACACTCACTGTGTACTTTAAAGGGATTTCTGCGCAGGTTTGAGGATCAGCTACAAATTTATGTGTTATGGCAGGTAGCAGCTGACCCCTTTCCCCACCAGCACGGGACATTACCAGGATGTGATCATGGTTATACCTAGACTTGCACTAAATGCCTGAATTTGAAAAAACATTTCTTCTGGGCAGGAAGAGCTCAGCCTCAGTTTGACTACAGCTCTTTTTGAGAGCCTTCTCTCCCTCAAAGCAGAAATTGCCACAGTAGGTTTCTCCACCTTTACAGTGCAGTCACAGTGCCAAGTCTCCAAGGAGGGAAAGATTTAGACAACTAAGAGTTTTAAGTGGTTTTAAACAAGCAGAGCCTTGTAGGGCAGCAGCTGAACTGATAGTTACACACTGATATTTCAAGCTTTCAAGTCCCAACCATTCTTAACAGTACAAAGCCAAACCCAGAAAAGGATAAAGCAATTACATAGCCAAAAGTAAATGCAGCTGAACCGAGCTTCCAAACGTCTAATTTGGGTGATCTAGCCTTCCAGTCTCGCACAATAAGCAGAAGGGTTTGTCTGTTAAATTTACTATTACACCAGTAGGACAAGAAAGGAATGCAGTCATGTGCTGCAATATCGTCAGGCCATGTATCCAGCAGGCATCCTCTGCCTCTCTCGGGAAGAGTTATCCACTCCTCTTTTCCCAAAGGAGGATCAGTATACAGACATGATCTTCCAGCTCCACCTGGTACTTTCTGCTAGCCCTTGCCTCAAGCTCTGTGGGGACCCAGAGGTAACAGGTGATGCTCGTTCCCTCTACCTTTCCAAGGCAGGTAAAGAGAAATGGTAAAGAGAAATGGAACTAGAAGGTGCACCCTTGGGAGACAGAATTACTGTCCTTTTCTATGCAAGGATGGGACAAGCTCCCCTTCCTTACTCCTTGGAGCAAGGAGACAAGACCTTGCGTTATTCCCATACCAAGCTCAGCCAGAAAAGGCAAGCAGACCCTCGGGTCCTCGCATCCGCAAACTGCCAAGAAAGCCCTCGCGTTCCCCCCTCCAACCTAGACACAGGCTACAGAAAATCAGCTCCTCCCTCAGGGGCACAGGAGCCCACCTCCTGCACTCCTCTCCCTCACCGCCTCCTCTGTAACGGCGGCGGCTGCTGCTTCTCGCCTACCCCCACAGCCACTGCCGAGACTTCCTCTTGTGACAAGGGAGCAGGACGCACCCATCCCCTACGCCCCCCCCCCGCCCTCACCTCACGCGAAGGCGGCTGCCCCCACTCCCACGGGAGCCACCCCGCAGCCCCACTCGCCCCGCGTCCCTCACCCAGCGGCTGCCGCCTCCCCCGCCACGCACACAGGGGACCGCTCAGACCCCGCACCCCGTGTCCCCCCACCCTCCGCTACCACTCACCGGCGCTTCGCCGGCCGCTGCCCCCGGCGGCCCCGCGGCGGCGGCCCCCTCCCCGCCGGCCGCCCCGCCGCCCTCCAGCTGCCGCTCGCGGTACAGGGACCAGAGCCCCACGTTGGGTAAGAAGACGAGGGCGACCAGCGCTAGCCCCACCGCCTGCAGCAGCCGCTTCTGCTTCCGCCGCATCGGAGCCGCCGCCGGGGAGGAGGAGACGGGAGAGAGGGAGCGCGGCCCGGCCGCCCCCGCCGCCGCCCTGAGGCAGACCAACTTTCCCCGGCGCGCGCGGCGGCAGCGGCGGGCGGCAACTCCGGCACTTCCGCTCTGCTCCGCGCGCGGGGGAGGCGTGGCCTCTGCGGCCCCGCCCACCGCCGCTGGAGGGCGGCCCCGCCCCGCCGGGCCCGCGCCCCACTCCCGCCCCCCGCTGACTGCCCGCTAATGACTCTCCCCTAATGACCCCCTAATGACCACTCGCGAAGCATGCCGTGGCACCGGCGGGTACCCGGCGGGGAGCGGGCTCCGAGCCGGCCGTCGGTGGGGTGCTGAATCGCTTCGGAGAGGCTCGGCGTTAGCAGCCCCGGCGGCAGTACCCGCGGCCGCTGAGCCGTGGCCCCCGGGGCTGGGTCCGGCCGGGCGCGCAGCGCTCGTTACCGCTCTCCCCGGAAAGAGGCGGTGTGCAAGGCGTGGAGCACGTCGGCACGGGGCCGGCACCGGAGACCGACGAGAGAAAACGGGGAGAAGGAATCTGGCCCCGGGGTTAAACGCGGAGCAGGGTCTGGACCCGGCTGGGGCGGGGAGGGGGGGGGAGCAGAGCAGCCTGGAGGGGTGCGGGGGGGTCCCCAGACGGCTGCAGCTCGCCCCACGGACACAGGGCAGCTGGGGGACAGGGCTGCCGTCCACAGCGCTCCGTGGCTGGAGGTGCCATCCGTCCCCTCGGCTGGCCTTACCACCGGCGGGATGGCTCCCGTTGGAAAGGAGCGTTGTTCATTCGGGTACCAATTAAGCGGCTTCTACTGTACCGTAAACTAGATAATTTATAGGCACAGGATGGTGCTTTTCTTTAAGAACAGCGGTACAGCTTTTCCAAAAATGAGGGGTGGATTCGTTTCTCGAAGGAAGAGCAAACCGCCCTGGTGATTAGGAAGATGCCCGGCCAGTGGAACAGCCGTGGGCTCGGCTAATGTCAATAGCAGAGCTGTGACAATCCGGTGCCCTGCTGGGGGGACTGGCAAAGTCAGTATTAGGTGTCTTCCAACGTAAGCCCCCTCAGGGAAATTTTTATTTCCTGGAATAGCAACAACAGAAAGTCTATGAAAACCGTTACACACTCCAGCATTTGCAGTCCTTGCCACCCTCACCCCACACCAGCAAGCGGATTTAAACTTAAATAAACTTCCATAACCCACTAGATGGCATCTTCCAGCAGATTTCAGTGCCCGCTGTGAGAGCCAAATTATCAAGGAAAGCATTTAATTTAGAGAGCAGGTTACAGTTCCTAAGTCTAACTACATGTTAAGACAGCTTGTACTTTTATTTTAATTATCGATGACAATTTGTCACCAGCTGATTTCTTTACTAGAAATGTTAATGCTTCCATGATTCCGCCATGGATGGAGAAGATACCGACCCATGAAATCCCTTTGCTTCTGCCTTTAGAGCCAAACGTATTCCCTTTATCATCACTGAATCGTCTCCGGCAGCGCAGAGGCTATGGCCACTGTTGAATAATGCATAGCCACTAAAATTGTACAACAATAAAGCTACATATACGTTACCTGGTACTGTGAGAATCTAGGCTGGAAAGGTACAATACCTCTGATTTAATACTGCAGTGCCAGCGTACTGCCATATGGACCCTTATAATAACATATACATCCCCTTGTGTCTGCAAGAGCTCTTCAAAAAGTGGTTGTGAAATAGCAGGCGGTTTCGTAGGTATGCACATAGGATTACAGTCTGCCCTTGGCAGAATATCCTCGTTTATATAAAGAAATGACAGCCACAAAGTTTGAGAGTTAATTAAAACAAAGCTACTAGCTGGCTTGACATATGTTTAAATTTAGGATTGTGAGCCTGCTTGCTAAATTAAATGTTTGCCTCGTAAATTGACTTCAGCAGAGTTACACAAGTTTTAACTGGGAACAGAATATGGCTGGTGCTACAGGTAGATCAGTATTTTGTATTTCCGAGCACCCTGAATGATCAAACCCTCTGAAGAGCATCATAGCAATTGAAGTGTGGCTGCTCCTCGTTGATCACACTGGAAATGGATGCTCCAGGTTTTTCCTTCCCACTGTAAGATGAAGTGAATCCTGTTAGGGTTACCCACTAAAATCATTTATAGCCCATGCAGCTGCCTTGGTCCCAAATAAATAGATGTGTTTCTTCTATTAAAGGTCCAGCATTTCTCCCTCTCCTCTTTCTCCTGAAGTGTTTTGGTAGAGATGGAGCTCTGATTTTGGCCTGTTGAATGCAATGCCTTGGGTAGTAATTGGGTACATGCAAAATAAACACGGATTTATGTTTCTGAGAAAGAAGAAAGCCTGTGGCTGTTAAGCCTCTAACGGGAAAGGGAAATGATGTACCTTCCCCAGGCATCTTTTCAAAACAAATATAGGATAAATTAATAGCAGCTCAATTCCCATTTGGAAGCTCTCTTTGCTAGTGACCTGGGTTGCCCAGTTTGCAGCTCGTGTGTTGAGATGCTGCAAGACAGAGTGCAGAAAAAGTGGGTAGCGGCATCATGAAGCCTTGGATGAAGGCAGAGGTGACCAGAGGGATTTGGTCAGCAGATGCTGGGAGAGGGCAAGAGAGCATTGCAAAATGCTAACGGGAGTGGATGTGACAGGAGTTCCTGGGATAAAGCCCACAGATGGCATGACAGCATGGAAACAACATGGCAAAGACGTAGGGAATCAGTGCTCTCCTGCCTTCTGGTGTCCTCTGGCTGCAGCTCCTCAGGGCAAGGACCGACTCGTGTGAAGGGCTGGATTCTGACCTGGGGACTCCCGCAGGGGTGGGCAATGGAAAGCAGTGGGTCCTTTGCATCCCTGCGGGAGAGCTGAGCGGTTATGGGATCCCCTCTCTCCTGCTAAGTGGTCATGAGTGAGACAAGACCCGGTTTTCCATGCCCCCAGCTGCTGTGCCAGCCTAACGGCATGGGTTAGGGGGAGAAAATACTGCCGGAGGGATGGCATGTCTGCCTCTAATACCAATGGGGTAATGGGAACCAAAATACCACACAGAGCCTGTTAGGTTTTTTCTTGGGTTCACAGATGCCGCAGATACATGTTGCCACTACAGGGGATGGAGTGAGAAACTCTGGTCCAGGTCTCCAAGTCCGCACTGTGCCCTGTGTCAAAAGGCTGCACCTGTAGGGAAAGTCAGCTCCTCCACTTATCCTTTGAGTGGGTTTTTGGATAGATGTTTGTATGCTTGTGATGCTTTCTCTTTTCTGCAAATCTCATTTTTAACCAGGAGGAGTAAAGGAAAAACAATCTTTAAAAAATGAATGAACCTCAGCCGTGGCTGTGTCACAACAAGACTTTTTTTTCCACAGCATTTCTTTATCCTTCAGTGTTTATTGGTTGAAGTTCAACCCAAATCTCATGTGAACAGAATTGATTTGTTGGGGTTTTTTCCCCCTTTTTCTTTCCCAATAAAAGGCAATGCCCAGGAACCGGCTCACCTGTTGGCAGGAGCACAGCCCTCCTCTGCTGCTCAGCAGTGGGGTGCCTGCCAGCACAGACCCCCACAGCAATCCTGCTGGGCTCCTCCAAAACCTGGAGCTGCTTCCAGACAGCACTTGAGATGCTGTGAAACAATGCAAATGCCTGAATAGCTCACAGAAGTGAGGATGATTACAGGCTTTTAAAAAGAAATTGCAAGCACTGGCACTGCAGGAGGGCATCCAGCTCTTTCCTCATCTCTCCCAGCGATGGAGAGACAGCACCAACATCAATGAAGCCTTGTCCCCTGGCCAGGAAGCAAAGTAGGGAGTTATTTGTGGCGTGACTGACCTGGGCGTTTATCTGTGTAGGACAGACCTATGCACAGCTTTTAGCAGAAAAATAAATAAAATAAAAATGCTGATATTCCCAGTGGATCCACCTGAGCAAGCACAATCTCCACGGTCAACAGGGAAATCTGCCTGCATTTACTTTGGACAAACAGAGCCCAGCAGTGTGGGACGGGAGAAGGCGGCTGAAGCTGGATGCTGGTTGAGGATGCTCAGCGCCTTGCTTCGGAAGCAGTGCCATCGCCAGCGGTTGCTTCTCCAGTCTGGTGCAAAGTGAAAGGAGCGGCCAGGTCTGTCTGCAGCCTGGAGAGGTGCAAAAGCAACCAAACTATTGGAAGAGTTTCCCAGAGTGTAGCACTCTTTTAACTCCCCTGGCCTTAAATCAGGTGGTAATTTCACTGATTGCCTGTGGCAGGGGAAATTGCTGATGTCTAAGTTGAAGCACAGTCCTGGAAGACGAGGGAGCAGTGGTTTGCTGGGAGGATAAATACCAGAACAGAGCGTGAAGCAAGGAGGGATGTGAGCCTCATGCATTCCACATTGCAAACGGTTGCACCGACATATCCAGAGATTTGCTTTGCATTGGAACGTGCTTTTTCTCAGGAGTAACCTGAATCCCTTGCCCACCTCTGTGCCGGGCTGTCCGACCAGCAGGACCATTAGCGGTGGAGGAGAAAAAGCCCTCGCTGCACTTTGCAGAGACTGAATGGTCCCTGCTCTTGCCTCCGGGCTTTGGTGGTCGTCGAGGACCCCGATTCTCCAGGCAAAGCCTTGCATGAAGCCATGTCAGGCTGCTTTAGTTCTAGTGCTGGTTTCCCAAAGCAGCCCTGACAATTTGTGCACAATTACCAGCGGGGTTCACTTTGGGGATGAGGAGACAGAGGGTCTATTCCTGGCTGTCTACTCAAGTAACCTTATTTTTTTAAAAAATGAAAACCGCAACTGTTGTTGCAGTCTCTCTGGCTAGAATAGGCAATGAGCCTTGTCTGCTCCCTCTGCTCTGAATTCAGAACTGCTGCAATGAATCGGACTGATTCCAAGTCCGGCGGAGCCAGCCAGGCAGACTGCAGTCAAGATGTCCCCAAAACTCCCTGGCTCCTGCTTCTCTGAGCATACCGTGAATTTTGAGGCCAACATTTTCTGTGCTTCTCGAGGGACTTGGAAGCTCACGCTCTAATAATTAAGGCAGCTTTAAACATCTTAGCCTTCAGCCTCACTTTGCTGACTGTTCTCATAACAGCCGTTGGTGCTTGGAACAGGTATCGGCTTTCAAAATGGGCTCACCATGGGCTCGCATGGTTTTAGTGAGGAGGAACTTAAAGCGGATTCTCCAGTGCACATATGGGAGCAACACAGAACTGATTTTGAGGGAAGTTTGCTGCTTTCCTATGAACATGAGTAGTTTGTGCATCACTGAGCTGAGCCTGGAGGATGCTGGATGCACTCTGGAATTAGAGGAGCATCGCTTGAGTCCGAGGTCTTCTTCAGGGTGGATCTGCAGTGTATCAAGAACACTTATGTGCTCAAGCTCTCCTTTACCAGGTCATTTGTTAAGTGTGATAAACTCTGCTTACACCATTAAAAAATAGCCTTACAGAAAGGGGAAAGAAGGATAAAGATGCTTAACCCAGCACTAAAATACCTAGTGCTGAAGATAGCCAGGAGAAAGGGAAAAATAAAGGTGGTTACGAGAAAATTTAACTGAAGTGCATAAAAACTTAAGCAATACGGATAATATCATCTTGAGTTGCTGCACTCAGACCCACCAAGGGGAGAGGAGCAAGGGCAATAAAATGTAAATAGAGGAGAATGAAATTCAGAACAGATGTCAAGAAGCACCTTCCCAAGTGGAGAATCAAAAAAGCAGAGAATGACCTGCCAGGCAAGGCTGGAGTGGACATGTCGGGGCTTTCCAAGGTGAGATGTGTCCCTGGGGCTAAGCACAGAGTGAGATGTGCCAAATGGCCTTTGCAGGATCCTGCTCTGCCTTCTACATAAGACATAAAATCAGCTTCAGGATTTTTCATACTGAACAAAAAAGTGACTGCCAGCTGTGAGGGGAGCCTGGGCAGCTCTTCTCGTGGGAGCCCCCTGCTTCTCCATCCCCGTGGACTGAAAGTGTGAGATGTTCAGCCTTGAAGGGGATCCGAGCCACCTGGCAGGTGCCCTTGCCCATTGCCCGTGGGGTGCCCCACCTCAGGGAGAAGATGGCATTGCTGCCAACCCAGCAGTGAGCCGGTGCAGGGGGTGTGTGGTGGAGGCTTCTCCCCAGGATATGATTCTCCCCGCCTTCCCCATGAATCCTGGTGGAGCACGTCTTGCAGACATTGGTTTCTGCTGCTGCCGTATGAGTATTTGGCGGCTGAAGTGGCTGCTAGCAGGTGTCTCAAGTGCCCGACTGGAGAGCACGGCGCTGAGCCTGCCCTTGCTGAGCCACTTTTCCAGTTGGGGGGGGAAGGCTCTCCTTTCTTAAAATAGGTCCTCTCCGAGGGCTCTTGTCTTCAAGAGCCAGAAGGCAACCCGGTCCTTTGTTCGTTATTTTCTGTCTCTAAAAAGAAACGTGGAAAAAAACAGCAGTTGAGAAGCAGAAAAGCAAGGCAGATGCGGTGCGGGATGGGACAAGAGGATGAGATTGGGCGGGCAGGCACCTGCTGGCATTGTGGTGCTGGCCCGTGGTGATGCACCGGGAGAGCCAAGGGCTCTGTGCCACTGGGAGCTCGCTGCTCAGGCCTGCGGGTGAGTTGTACTGGCTCAGGTCAGCATCTCTGCTGTGTCTCAAAGGCATTGCCCTCCGCATCTTCAAGTAGCTTCATAGCTCCAGGCTGCCGCATGGCTCCAGGTAGCCATCAGTCAGTGATGGAGTTGCGCATCTGTTCATTGTATTTTCCCAGTTTTTTATCTTTTAGAGGTGAACACATAGTCTAAAGCTGGAGCTTTGGATAGATATCCTCCTGTTTCCTTTCTCCTGCCCAGTGTCCCCAGGGTTGCTCTCATTCTCTCTATCAATATCACAGATTGCTTCAGAATCTGCTAACACTTCTGGCCTCTGAAACAAACAAAGGCATTGTGTAAGGAATTGTACAGCTCCCCTCCCATCAGCTGAACCTTGCAGTTCAACCGAAATCCCATTATTCTTTAACTCTAATACATGGCAGTACACAGAGACTATCTGGAGGTTAATGAAGAGGCAGTTGTCTCCCTGGAAGGCCTCGTCCTGACAGGCGTTTCTATCAGCGAGACGCTCTTTTGGAGGTGTTTTTTCCTTCTTTGACTACAGAAGATGCTGTGGTGACTCGCTTGGACCAGATGTTTGCACTTGGAGAGCTGAAGCTCAGCATGCAGAGTGCTGCCTTCATCCCGAAGGTTCCAAACATCCTTCCTTCTCCCCCCCTCCCGCAGTCTGCGGTCCATCCCTCCCACCATCCTCCTCCTCCTTCCCCTCCTCCTGCCCTGTGAGGCAGCCCAGCTGGTCATGAGTCTCCTGGGGCAGCAAAGAACAACCTTAAGTGGCTGCCTGCGTGCGAGGCAGTGATTAACCTGGGACCATCAGGAAAACTGGCTGTGACAAGCTCTCAGTGCTGGCAATCTGCCTGCCCTCCCCGGCTCCTTCTGCAGGGAGAGGACATGGAGGCACCAGCGGGGAGCTGGGGTGGGGGTGGGAAGGGAGGAGGGTTGGATCTGCCTTTGGGGGAAGCCTGGGAAGCAAAATTCCACTTGTCCCATACCCACCAGAGACATCCCAGGCTATGGTTATCCCATCACATCGCTGTTCCTATTGCTGAGGATTCGTAATTGAGCAGCCCCATGGTTAATTTGTAATTCAGAAGCCCAAAGGACCCCATGGTTAAGACTCGAGCCTATTGAACAAGGTGCTGTGCAGAGGTTTCTGCCTTATTCCCAGGGGATACAGCAGGATGAAAGATAACTGGCAGCTTCTTCGGGTGTGCTAATAACCATCATCTTGCAGTACATATAGCACTGCAAGACAGAGCACTTCCCATGAGGTTCCCCCAGACTCTCCCTGCTGGGAAACACACCTAAAAGCTTCAAAGGCATCAGGAAAATTCATCCTTCCAGGGAGACCTGAGGCTGAGCCCTGCCTGTATGACGGAGAGGCAGCAGAGGGGAAATAACAGCTACAAAAGTCCCTTGGCTTGAGCTGTGCGGTCACCGGCACAGCAAGCTGGGGTCGGAGGGGTGGTATCAGGGGTCCCCCTATTAACAAGGTAGAGGTAAAGAGGAAGCGTTCACGGTCTGCTGTGCCCCAGCATGCCCAGCTGCAGGTCTGGTGGTTGCTTTCTTAATTTGTTGGAAACTGGGAAAAAAAAAGGTCAATTCCGGGACTCCCGGATTTCAGCCTGGAGCTGACACTGGGTTTGCCCAGGAGAGTGAGGGAGGAACCAGGTGAACCAGAGTTCAGGGAGCAGCATCTTGCTTTGCTGCTGGGCAGTCCAAGAAGGGGAGAATAATTGCTGTGATTTATCAGGTTCAAGAGCCGCCCTGGGTGCCCACCAGCTGCCGGCAGAGACCCAGCACTGCTCACTCCTGCCGACACAGAGCCAGAGAGATCTGCCTTTCCTTCCTCTGGAGGGTGTTTTACCTGCTGCCGATGAAGCAGGACCTCACAAACACACAATAAATGTGTCCAGCACCGGAGAAGAGATGCTCTCAGCTGGGAAATCACATTTCCCTGCTCCTCACACTGGGATTACAGCAGCATGGACTATCCTACAGACTTACACAGGCTGTTTCTCCAGCCACTGTCATGTCCAGCTCCCCCTTCCCTCCCATAAATAAATAAAGACAGACTGAGAAAGAGCAGTGCGACTGCAAATCTTCCTAGAGAGCTGTGTCAGAGCCACTTGCTCTCATAACTGTGTCTAACAGGTTATGCAATAAGCCTAATGAATCTCTGTCATGAACCCATGTGCGTGTCTTGGCTGAGTACATCGTCCTCCAGCACCGTGAAGGCAGATGACAAATAATCAAATTAGGACGACCCCAGATCGGTTGGCGGCAGGTCTGCCAGCTCCTGGCACGGTGGCTGTCGGGGTGGAGCAGCCCTCCCTACGCTGCCCTGCTCCCCATTGCACCCCGTCCCTCCCCAGGCTGGGATGCGGCCGGTCCCTGCCATCGACATCGAGGACCGCATAGGAAAGACTGCCTGCTTGCGCATTCCTGGAAATGCTGACTGTCAGTGTAACTAACAGCTGGAGCAACGGTGATGGATCACAGCAGGGAATAACGATGGAAATGAGTTAGAGAGGATGGAGGGACACGGGAGAGAGGGGCCACCCCAGACGACCACTCATGGGGTGTGCATCTCTGCCAACGCATCAGTTCTTGAAAGAAAAATACAGTGACCACAGAGCTGGTTGGAAATGCTTCAACAGAACTTTTTTTTTTTTCCCCTCAGAGATTGCCAATTTGTTAAATCCCAGTCATTTTGGACAAGCAGATTTCAAGGATGCTGTGACAAACCTCAGGCAGGTGATGGGCCCCAGCTCCCTCCCCTTCCTAAAGTAGAGGGACCTCGGACCTTACATATGGGATCAATCCTGGGGCTGTTCCGACAGGAAGGAGGGGGTGGCAAAGGAAATGCGATACACTGAAGCTCAAAACCCACCACTGTTGTTGAGACTGAGTACAGAGCCAGGAGGCATTCCTGGTGTCACACAACTATGTGTTTAAAATACGCTGATGCACTGGTGCACCCCCAGACACACAACCATGTCTACTCCCCAAGATGCTTTGGGGGAAGCACTCGGTTATTTCACTGTTGCTGTTCTCTGATGACTTTCCTGGATCGCCCGTGTGCTCTACTGGGCTGCAAACGGTGCAGAGAGTGGGAGACGCCTGTGGTTTGGTTACAGCAGGCTCTGTCTGACGTTCGGCTGGGGACTGCGGGGACTCTTGGTACAGAAAGCCATCCCTGCCTGTGACATTTTCCCCCGGGTAGCACATATTCCAGGTGGGACCATCATGCCAAAGATGGCTTTTGAGCTTGCTAAAACAATGCGCCTTCCCATCCCTCCCGCCTGCTGGAAAAATCACCCACCCCAGCATGGGGTCCCATGTGGGGGGAGGACAGGACACCCCAGTGCATGGCAGACAGCACGAAGAGCAGCTTTTCTGCTGATGTAGAGCCTTTGGGAGCATCTCTAGGAGCATCTCCGCTGTCCCAGGCATAGAGATGTAAATGATCGCTTGAGGATTTCCCAGCCCCAGGCTGACACATGGCAGAGCCTGCGGAATCAGTGAACTTTTTGCCTGAGACAGCCAGCCTGGCTGTTGGTGGGGAGGGCTGGAGCTTGCTTCCCCAAGTCAAATGCCCTGCAGCGGTGTAGCTCTGCTAGGAGCGATGTTTCTCACCATGTCGTAGGACTGATCCTTTACTTCCACTTCCTAAATTTGTGTCTCTTAGTGCCTGGCTGTAGGTAAGCACCAAGACTTTTGGCTGCTGGGCTTCGTGTGCTGCCCCTGAGCTGGTCCCGTCTTCTTGGAGGAGAAGGCAGCTGGGGGGGCAGGGGGAGCCCGAGGACAAACCTGGGGGGAACCCAAAGGGCTATGCTGGACGTGGAGAGTGCAGGTGGTACTGTATCTGGGCGAGATGTGATAACTGGAGACCACCTGGGGTTTCACAAGCCAAAGAGAGCCCAGGCTACCTCCTCTGCTGAGGAAGAAATCAATAGTCTAATTTACGGTACCCAAATGAGAGCTCTGCCGGGAAGACACAGCTTGTGGGGCTGGCAGAGCTTTGTCAGGAGGAAGCAAAGGAGGACTGAGCTTGGAAGAGAAGAGTCCGGCATAAATAGTCCAAACCATTCAAACTAGCCCTGAGAGAAACTGAGATGTAAGAGAGAGATGGCACTGTCTGAGGTGCGGGAAATTGTTCAAAGGAGCAGATTCCTCTTTTACGCTCCAAACAAACCTTCTGCTCTGCACTTAGGTACAGTGTCATTGGCATGGGGTAAGTCAGAAGAAATCCGTATGCTGGTGGATGGATGGTATGGCCCTCGAGCCACATACAGGCAGGCTGCAGGGACTCCTGGTGCCTGTGCCTGTCGGTGGGGATATAAGCTGTTTATTTAATACATGCATCCTAAATGTCATAAATGGTTTTTTTTAGACCTGAAAGAAGTGTGCTAATGACTTTCTTCTGCCCTTCTCTGAGGGCTCTCAAGGCACTTTCCCAAAGGGAAATGCTGTTATTTCCATTTCTACATGATGTCCAGGGACTCGCTAACCCCTGCACAGCCATTCAGCGGCAGACGGGCTAAGAAGGAGGCGCAGTGCCCAGCCCCCGGGCTCCCGTACCCAGAACCTGAGGGGGACAGGCACAACCGCATCCTACGGCAGGTACTGTGCCCCATCCCAGGGCTGCCGGGCTGCCACCACCTCTGTGTGAGCCTCAGGGACTCTGTAAGTCCCTAAAACGCAGGGAAGTGACTTAAGGGGGGATGCTGAGAAGAGGTAGATAATGCTAGACAAGAGGAACGAAATTAAAACAATAAAAAAGCAGCTGACAACATTCCTTTGAGCTTCCCCAGACATAAACCCTCTGCTCTACAGGCACCTGGGTGTCTCTCATCAGCTTGCATTCATTTGTTCCTTCGTATGTTTTAGTTGTGTGGATGAAGAGAAAAGAAATGTCATGCCAGAGAAGAAGAAAGATAGAAGACTACAAAAAGCTGTGAGCTGCCAGTGTGTTTTGAGTTGCTTTATTCTGAATCAATATTGAACCAAAGAGGAATTATAAATCTAGCAGATTACAGCTGAAGCAATGCCAGGGCATCTGTTTCCAGATATTCTTTTTTTTTTTTTTTTTTTTTTTTTACTGGCTAGAGCAGCTGTTTTTACAAGAATCCACAGTAAAAGAGTTATTAAAACAAAGGGGGGAAAGAAATAACAATAAATGGGAGATATATAGCAGACAAGGAGTAGCAGAGACGTGGGGCTGGGAAATAAATGGAAGAGAGGTGGAAGAACCCAACAACCAACAGTTTGTAACCAGCATCAGGCACTACAAAATCTGGAAGATATTTGTTTTACAAGACAGTGATCCCCAGCTCCAGGATTGTGCTCGGTGATTTATGGTGCCTGGCAGCTGTTGCAGAGGTTGAACTAAGAGCAACAGAGATAGAAAAGTGGAAATCACCCTTAGCACTTGCCTGTCATTTCCTAATGGAAGGAGATTTATTAGCAGGAAGCTGATGGGGCTGGCTGGGGGTACTTGGAGGCAGATTCCCAGCTCTGTCGCTCCCCATGTCTAGGATCAAATTAACCTTTGATGAAATTCAGGTTGTAATTAAAGCAACAGGCACATCACCGAGGGCATTCGTGTGGCTTAAAGCGTCACTATGCTTCAGCCGAGATGATGTAATCAGCACAAGCGTGCTCATAGTCTGGCTGAGGATGAAATACCATGTTAGATTAAAGCACCGTGAGGTCATGAAGCCTGTTATCACGGCCCTGGCTGGCCACCACAGCTCACCAGGAAGGTGTGAACCTGCTCAGCCTGGCCAAGCCCATCAGCCTGGTCACGGGCCAGGATGGTGCTGGGGTGCCCAGTCTGTTCGTCGGTCTTCAGCAAGCCATGCAGCCATCACTTTCCCAAACCTTTATGTAACATAACAGGTTGCTACAGAAACTATTCTAAGATAGACAAAATTAACCAAAAACTGGTGTACCTCCCATAGTTTGATCTTTCCCTACACACCACCCTTTCAGCCTCTAGCTCTCCAAAGGGTGGCCCACAAACCTTGAGAAGCCTCTTTTTACAGCGACGTTTTGCAGGATTTACCCCGGTGCCCCTCTAGTTAAATGGTCCCTGGTGTTTGGGAGCTCCATCCTAGCGCGGGGCAGTTGGCGTCTGCTTCCCCCTGCCTGCATTACGCTGTCTCGGTGCTTTGCAAAGCCCTAGAAATGCTTTGAACAGGGAAGATGCTGTCTGACACCTCATCCCATTCTTGCTCAGTCTCTGCTGTGTTTAGGTGCTGTATCAAAGCATGCCCCGTGTTACGTGCTTGTCCTGAAATCAAGCAAAGACCCCTTTTCCAAGAGTAGTTTATGTCTGCAAGCGGGGGCTCATATTCCCAGAATATCAGCTGTCAATAATCCATCACGCTTAACTTTCTGTACCGGGAAAGACCCTTGCGTTTGCGAACGGCACTTACCTGAGAAACACAGGGGGGTGCGGGAGGCAGCACCCGCTGCAGCAGACACAAAGCCACCTGCTCGAGCTGTTGAGGACTTGGCCTTGTGTTTGCTTCAGGTTTATTGATTCATTTTGCAACAATGCACTGTAAATAGATTTATTCTTACAGTTGTAATCGAGCCCATGAGAGCTTGGGAAGTGGAGACTGAAAGCAAGCTGAATAGAAATCAAGCCCAAAAGAAGACACTTGTGGAAAGAATACATCTCCTAGAGGGTGGGAAAATGGAATGAATGTTTCCCTCTCTGTACACCGCACTGGGCGCAGCCCTGCACGCACGGATCCAGCACTGCCCTCCTTTGGGGCCAGCTCTGCTGTCCATAGGGAACCCCACGTGTGCCCACGGCCGCAGTCCAGAGCCCATGCTGAGTGCTCCAGCGCGGCCCTGGAGGGTGCCGTAAGCCCCGTCCCTCCCTCCCAGTGGCAATGCCCTGTCTGAAAACCTGATTTTGAATATCTTTTTAATCTCAGATCTCTCCATTAAAGGAGGAGAAGCAGAATTCTTTTCTTACCCCTTTTTCTCTAGCTTGTGTCTTTAACTGCTAAATCTTCCATCTCTTCTAAAGCATCCGAGGAACGCGGAGCACAATGGCCCTCCAGCCGCTGCTGCAGCTCCAGGATGCGACCCAAAGAGAAATTATTCATGGAAATTTGCAGTCAGCTCACAGAGAGCTGCTGAGCAGGAAGGCGGTAATCTTCCCCTAATCCACAATTTGATGCAGATTATTTGTATGGTGCTGCAGAAGAGTTAATACACTTGGCTGGGACAGGATAGAAATGATGCCTACTTAATACGACAGAAAATAAATAGAATCTGCTTTCGAAGGATGCATTGACCGAGCTGTCGTGCCTGATGCTGGGGAGACAAGTGTCTACAAGCTTCAGCTTAATGTGGTGTGGAAATGTATTGGGTTGTATTTATGTCCATATACAATACTTAACCGGCTATTGTGCTGATTAAATATTTAATTGGCTGTCTGTGAGGAGAAATGCACCATTAGTCTACAGGGAATTGCACTGTTCCTTGTGCCCGCTCTTAAATAAAATGTGTAATTCGTTGTCACTTAAGCATAATGTTAAGTGCCTGTTAAGGAGAGGTTTTCAAGGGAAATAAATACAAAACTTGCCTGCTGGCCTTGCCTCAGGTGGACCCCCATGTGCCTCAGTGTGGCACAGCCCTCGGGGGCATCCCGGGGCTCGGGGGACAGCGGGGATGCTCAGCCTGTCCCCTGCATGTCACTGCCAGCCAGGGCACAGAGTCAGGGAAGGGCTTTTGGGGTTCCTGGGCTGCCGAGTGGCTTTTGGAGGTGCTGGTCAAGGCAGATGGTGATTTCAACCCCTTTTCCCCTGGTCTTTTGCAGTATGGCTCACCCAGGCACTGTAAGAGGAGAGAGAAATGCAGAAAGCCCAGTGGGATGCTCCTAAAATACAGCTCCTTGCTCCAGCGGGTGAAGGGAGTGGGCTCGGTCGGTGACCATCACGGGAGTTTCTTTGCCTGGTTTTGTTTGGGAATCTGAATTCAGTGTGGGGAAGAGGAGGAGGAAAGAGGAAGGGAGGAAGGCTTAGGAAAGCAACTGTTTCTTCCCTTCCTCAGGGCTACCCTGGGGTACAGCAGAAGCAAAGTACGCAGAGCAGAGCTCGCTAACCTTACAGACTGCACTGTGCTGAGGATCAACAAGAGAAAAACTGGAAATGTGCTGAGTTTTATTCCTTATCATTTTAATTTAAAGAAAACTGCAGACCTTGTGATGCAACAGCTAGCAGTATTTTATTGGAGAAACTCTCTGAGAGCTCTTAGAGAGCAGCATCGTGCCGATGGCTCACAGCACACATACCCCGATGGCTGCACAGCCTTCGCTGACCGTGCGGGCAGAGTGCCCTCACCACGGGCTGACATGGCTCTTTGATCCATCCCAGCAATGAAGCTGCCATCTCTGTTGAATAACTAACTGATCCTTCAGCAACGTAACTCTTTTTCCATTGACAATCCGGCAGCTGGCTCCTTATCTTCAGCAAATTTTCACGTCCGTGCATGCATGCCTGCTGCAGAAGCTGCTCCAGGGCAGCATCTCGACTTGCAGCAAGGTGCCCGCTCTGCTGCTTCAAAAGCATTGGCCAGCTATTGGGATTCAACAGCAAAACCTGATATTCTGAATAATGCAGCTTCATTTGCGTCCTTAGAGCTGAATCTGGGCTGAACTATCTGATAAGCATGGCTCTCTGCTGCTCTCCCACGCTCCTTGTGCTCAGGGAGTTTTTACTCTATGACAAATGGTCCTGACCTCCAAAGTTTCTCTTAACAGGGTTGACCTGAAGACACAACTATCCTGGCACAGATAGATAATAAGGAAAGCCCTGCCAGGACTGGTGCAGTGAAGGCACGGTGTTAATTTTAGCCAGGATTCACATCCTTGTTAGATGTAGGCAAAGCAAATTAACATTCCCCTGAGTGCCATGCACAGCTCGGCTTGCCTGGCACCAAGGGTGGTGGCTTCATGCCTGTGATGTGCTGCGATGTCCCCAAGCAGGAGTAGCCCCCCATCAAACCCCCCCTGCAGCTTTACCCTCCTGGCTGCTGGGCTGTCTCCTCTTGGCCTGTGCTGGGGCTGGGAACTCTTCAGGGCATCCAGCCTTCAAACCCCAGCTGAAAGGAGTTGGCCTGGTCCTGGGAAATGCCCTGGGCACAGCGAGGTGGTGACACAGTCATGCAGGACCATGAGTCAAAGTTGCATGCAGCAAGGTCCATCCTCCCAGCCTTGGCTGGGAAAGCTGCTGCGCCGTGAGGGAAAGGGAATATTTAAGTGCCAGCAGCCAGGGCTGCCTCTGTCCTCTCTGCTCCACCCTGGTGGCAGGGGACAGAGGGACCACGGGGTGCACATGGGGCCGGGGCAAACTCAGCCCGTGCTGCCCCAGAGACACTGCCTGAATCTGGGGCAGCAATGGTCCGTAGGGAAGCTGGGGCTGCCTGGGCTGCTCCACTCGACACCGACCAGTGAAAAGCCAGAAAATTCAACCTGGTTTTTCTGCAAACAGCTCCGGGACAAGGGACACACTTGGGAATGAGGGATGCACCTCGTGGTGCCTTTCAGTGTCTGAATCCCCGAAGGCTGTGCTGGGAAGTGTGGAACAGAGGGAGGGTCCTGCCCTCCCTTTCCGACAGTGTCACCTGCTGCCAGCACCCCCATCCCCACCCCTCGGCTCCCCTCCTGGTGCTCTGAGAGGTGTGACACCGAGTGAGAGCTGCCACCAGCCCCGTGGGGACCAGCACTGCCACGGCTGGGACCTTTGGGGAGATGCCAGCACAGCTCCCTGGAGGTATTGCTCAGCTCTGAAACACACCGACACGAGCCAAGTCCCCCCTCCCCAGGCTCTGGGACCTTGGGGGAGGCAGAGGTGGATGCAGATTGCCTTAGTCAGGTTGGTTAGGTTTTCTTTATTTTTCTCCCTTTTTCCCCCTTTTTCCTTTTTTTTGCTGGCTTTCACACCTCCCCTCACTCTCTATTTTTGATCAGCTGAGTCAACCCTGGATTTGGCGCTCACGGAATGGAAAGGTGATCCCGCTCCATCAGCGGGGCACAGCCCACACATCTCCCCTCTGCACCGCTCCCCGGCCCACGCCGGCTCTGCACCGTCAGCTCCCCACCACAAGCAAACCCCCTGTAATACATTTTTGCTTCTATGAAGGTGGGGGTTAAAAGGCTGAGCATCTGAAACCCCCAGTGCGGAGCTGCACCAGCCCTTGGGAGATGCAGAAGAGCATGGGGTGGGCATCCTGCTGGCTCTGCAGACCCCAGCCCTAAAACCGTGACACCAGTGGGACATTGGCTGCTCTGGGCAGGGGACAAGGTAAAGGGAGGTGAAGGTCTGGGGGAAGGCTTGGCGGGGAGATCACGTGGAATTAAAAGCTCCTTCCCAGTCCAGGTACACATCTGGGTGAGCAGCTGCTGAGGGCTGCATACCTGTGTCAGCCCTTCCCAGTGCCCAAGGCATGTCTGGCTTTCATGTCCTTGCTCCAAGCTTGGTAGTTTGAGCTGTGCAGGATGTGTGTGGGTCCAGTTCTGGGCTTTGCTCGGCCACCAGCACCGGGTTCGGTGACCCCATCATCCCTGTCACAGGGCTGAGCCCATCTCTTGCACCCTGGGGAGATGGGGCGAGTAGAGGCATAGGGGTTTAGCTTTTCTTTAGAAAATTAATCACACTTTAATTACAGTGAAACCTGGAGACATGGCAAAGGATTAAGTGGATTATCTTCAAAGTAATTTGCTATCAAATATTTATCCTTCTGGGAAGGGAGATGCAGCCTGAGAGATTCTGCGTTATCCGTGCTGCTGGCCAAGGACGCGCGGTCTCCTTCGTGCCTCCCCCTGCCCCTATCTCCCCCAGCCCCTTGTGCAGGCTCAAAGCGCAGAGCAGGGTGCTGGTGGCTTTGAAGCTGGTGCTGTGTCGGGGCTTTGCCACTGCAAGCCCATGACACTGCAGGAGGCGAGATACCAGTGTTTTACTGGTGGTCTCTGGTCTGTGAGGTGACACGGCGGGGACAGCCAGCACCGCTCGCCAGCTCCTGCAGCAGGATGGATGCTCCTGGCCCCGCTCCCTGCCAGCGCCCAGCTGCTGCCTGCGTCCGTAGCATCGGGGAAGGGACGGGGGGGCTGCAGCGGGCAGCAGCTCCATCGCTGCCAGAGGAGCCAGCGAGATGCGTGGTAAATCGGATTCAGCCTGAGCTCTTTATCCGTTTGGCAGACTGTGGGTTTAGTGCTTGGATGCTTCATTAACTAATAATAATGAGTCATTGTATTTGCCTCCTGGGCATTGTAAATGATCCAGTGTCAGGAGACGCCACGAGGCCGTGGAATTGCAATGAGGCTGAAACGGGTTGAGCCTCGGAGCGCAGATAAAACCAATGCAGATGTACCTGGGGACATGGTCCCTGGGGAGGGGACAGCCATGCAGGGACGGGGCATTGTGGGGGCTTGCGGCTGGCTGAGCACACGACGTCAGGGTGCTGCTGCACGTGCTGGGACCTCCGCAATGTTTCCATCTTCCCTCCACTCACGTGCCTTGAACAGAAGTTATTCTCTCCTTTCCCTTCCCATTGATAAAGGGACTTTTTTAGGCCATGCTGCCCTGCAAGCAGCTCTCGCAGCCCCTCTGCGGTGCTGGCATCTCAGGGCGATGCACTGGCTGTGTCAGGACCAACACCGTGGGTAGCACACCTTTGTATTTTCCTCTAAGGACAACTCCTCCTCTGGAGTGAAAGTGATGTGCAGTGCCTGGCAAACCCCCTGCCCATGGGGAGGCATGTGAGCGATGCCCACCTGGTGCCCACTGGCACCCTGCGCACCTTCACGCTGCACGAGGGGTGATGGAGCAGCCCAGCGCAGGAGCCTTGGCAGGCAGTGCACCCAGCTCTGCCCGACATTCTCTGCAGGTTTAACTTTCTGAGCTGATTACCAGATGTGCACGGCACTGCTGGACATGACACAGATGCCCGTTCCCTTCTGCGTGTCTCGCCTGCAGGTCTGTAGTTTGGCTGTGTGCGCTGTGCGGGGCAGAGAGAATGGAGGGACTGATGGCTGCTTGTGGGCAGACATCCTCTGCTGCCACAGCCCGCACCCCTGAGACAGCACCCGTTTGCACCCCAGCTCCACACAGAGAGAGAGAGGACTCCCCCTGGCCCCAAAAATCCTCCTGCGCACCCCAGTGAGTGTGGGGGAAGCATCCTTCTGATCTCAAAAACCATGCAGCCCCTTCCCCTGGGACAGGCACTTGCAGTGCATTTGCCTCCAAAATCTGACCCCAAGAAGCTACTGATTAAAGCAAAGGCGAAAAAAGAAATCAAGGTGAAAGCAATAAGAGAATCTTAAAAAAAAAAAGAAAAAGGGAGAAAAGTTCTGTTGGGCTGACTGTGCAAAGAGCAGGAGCCGAATGGAGGTCATTTCAGCTCACACATCGCCAAGAGGGACAACAAGAGTACCTCCCGCCGAGCAAGGCAGCTACCAAGGGTCGTCTTCTGCCTCAACACAGGAAACTCCAGCCCTTAAGAGCTTATGGGCTGGCAGAGCAGCGGTCCCTGCGCGCGTCACCGTGTACGTGCTGCAGCCGCAGGTTGCCAGCAGGGCCGGGAGCCTGGGTGAGCCAGGGCTGCGCAGGGCGAGGGTCCCTGCGGCGTTGTGAGCTGCTCGTAGCCCAGATTTCATCCCAGACACACGCCGTGTGCTCACAGGCATTGCACTAGTTTTGGGGGGCCAGGACACCCTCTGGTTCAGAGCTGGGGCCCTGCAAACCATGTGCTGGTGCAGCGCGCAGTCACCTTCCCTAACCTGCCTCATCACCCCATCACGGAACGAGCCAGCTTTGTTTGACAAGACATTGTTTTCCATAAACCACGTGGACTGGCATTAATTAGATTTCTATCCTTTAATTCTTCATTAATTGAATCTTACATCAGCTTCTCTTATTTTGCCTAGGATTAAAGCCAGGCTGAGCAGACAGCACCAATCTGGGTCATCCCATGTCCCCTCTCCGGGATCCAACTCACCCTTATCCCCCGCTTTACCTCCTGCAGCATCCCCAGCTCCGGGCTTCGCTCCCGGACCCGTGATCACGGCTCGGGCAGGGCACGGAGCTGAGGCACCCCAGCCTACTGCTTCTCCAGTGTTTATTCCTGGCAGATGATATTTAATAAGGCCACATCATTAATGAACTAGAAAGCGCTTCAGCAGCCTGACGTGAGACAAATATAGCTGCCTGCTCATTTCCAAATACCAAACAAAAATATTTGCTGCCTGTTTCTGCCTGTTATGTATCATCATTAGCAATATTGCCACCTCTATTAAGCATTTGTCTGTAATAATGCAAATATAATTTTAAAAATTCCTTTCTTTTTGCCCTTAGCCCTTCCAGGCATGGTTTTTCCCTGGCATTTTCATCTTGCTTTTTGCATTTTTAACATTTTGCATCTTCCGCAACATAACAACCGTTATCTAGTTTTCCTTGGCTATGTATACATTTCTCCATTGTAATTGCTGCTTTCATTTCACCACCGAACCACAAGAACTTTAATAGTTTCCTTCTCTGACTCTGTAGCCAGGCTTTTTAGTCCCTCTATTTGACTCTGAGAGCTCCCTCCTAATTCCCAGCCGTATATTTTTCCATCTGAATTTCTCCCCTCGCAGCCAGACGCAGCGTATGAGCCTTCCCAGGGATGCGATGGCTGTTTACACAATCTCCTCTCTCTCGCTCCAGGCAGGTTTATTCCCCGCCATGGCAACGAGGTCTGCTGCAGGGAGGCACTCCGCTGAGCCCAGACCCCGGGTTGGAGTGGGCTCCTCTGGCCAAGTAGCCCTGGTCCGGCTGGGCTCACTCACTGCCTTCCCTTGTTCCCCTCTACCAAAGTGGGGGGGGACAGACCCCGACCCCTGTGCCGTGACTCAGTTTCCCTTCACGAGGACGCCCGTTACACAACATCCCACCTTCGCTTGGCTGTGGGAGGTGAAGTAGTGAGAAAACTCCCACTGCGCTGCTGGAGGTGGAAAATGTAGGGAAGAGGGAGAATGTGTCAGCATGGTTTCTCCAAGTAGCGGCATGAAAACACTCGTGTGACACTGGTTGTATTTTCTCCCGTGTGCAGATGCTCCGCAGCCTGCCTGCGACCCTGCGTGGGGCGGGATGCTGCCGGCACAGACGGGCAGTGGGTTCCTGGTCCCTGCGAGGGGAGGCAGAAGCTGTTGCAGGGAGTCAAAAGCAGGCAGAGACCTGTAGGAAACACCCCGTGGGACCTCGTGTCTGCTGCGGATGCTGCCTGTGTTGCACCCAGGAGATGCATGGCGGGGGTTCCTCCAATGCTGTGAGCTGCTCGTAGCGCACATTTTATCCCAGCCGCATGCCCTTTGCTAACAGGCATTGCATCAGTTTTTGGGGATGGTGCTGCTCTGGTGAGGCAGGGGCAGATGTTGGGGAGTGGACATGGTGATGTTCTACAGCGTCCCCATGGTGGGAGCCCTGTATCGGGTCTCCTTCTGCAGAGATGCCCCAGCACATGCTGGCTGCTCTGTTGTGTTTTGTGACTCAGAGCCCTGCTGTGGACAGGATTCTGTTCTCCAGGGACAGCACAATGCAACACGAGTGCTCACCCATCCCTCTTTCTGCCACAAAGCATCCACAGGCTAGCCCTGCAAAATTCCACCCAGGGTCAGGGGGCTGCCACCATGCTTTAAAGCCCTTCCAGAGCTCCCCAAACCAATGTGGAGGTTGTGGCAAAAATGCTGGCTGGGCAGGGTGATGGGGAAAATGGGAACATATGTGGGTGGCAGACCTGGCTGGGTCCATCACAGAGCCGCAGCCAGTGAGGTGCCAGGATTAAACACTCTAAACACAGCCCTGTGGCAGGACAGATTTGCATCCTCCGTGTGCCATACCGGTGCATCTCTCCCCAAAGCCCTGCTGCGGCTGGCAGGGTGGCCGGCGCTCCTGCTGTCTGAATCGCAACAGACGGAGCATCACGCGCATCCCTCCGCGCCTGTGCTCCTTGCCTGGGCTGATCTCCCAACCTCACCTCCCACCACGCTAATTAAACCACAGTGCCCCAAAACTTGGGTTTCTGGGGCTCGGAGGCGTTGCCGTGTGAAGCTGAGGACGTCTGCTCGGTTCAGCCCAGTGATGGTGGCTCCGGTGGCCCCGGGGCTGGGCATGGCCAGGACCAATTTACCAATTAAGAAGAAAGCGAGTTTTGAGGCTGTTGCGGTGTGGCAAGGGAGCGAGTCCGGTGGGACCGAGCCAGAGCTGATTGCTCATGAAGCGCTTGTGCCCTCAGCATTGCTCCAGGGCTGGTTTCAGGGCTCACTGCTGGAGTCGCTGACTTTGAAACAGCCATTTCCACCTTCTGCTGAGCAGGGGCTGATGTCCACCTCCCCCGATGATGAGAGAGGAACAAATCTCCAGACAATGAGTTATCGATGCTTTGAACCTCCCTCTCTGACACAGTGGGTGCTTGCAGAGCTCACCAGCCCTTTCGCTCTCCCTCCCCTTGCCCTTCATCACCAGCACTGACACGGAGGAACAGCCTTTTCTATTAGACGGGCTGTGCTCTGTGAGCCCTGTGCCGGGTAATTGGCAGCAGCAGATGCCGTGCCAGGAGAATTGCAGGAATCAGCTTAGGCGTAAAAGTTGAGACTGAGGAAGTGATCCCAGCAGAAGCTGGTCCTGCCTCTGGGATGTTTCCTTGTGTATGGATTAAAAGAGAAACAAAGTGGATTAAGGTCCCTCCCTATACCTCCAGCTGGAGGCATTTGCACCCGTGCAGAGCGCTTGTGCCGGTGCTCGAGCAGCCCTTTGGGGAGGATGGAGAGGGAAGACCCATGTGGGATGAAGTTTTCTGGAAACAGAGGAGCTGATGGGGCTGAACTCTCCAAAACCAGCATCCACAATTGCCAGGGAGGAAACGGCCTGGCACTGCCCCGACAAAGTGAGGCAGAGCATCTTGTTTCCTCTCTCAGACCCAAACCAAACAGATCATGAGTTTCTATGTTTTAATCACATTTTCTGTGATCTCAGTATTTGTCTTCAGGTTTCTGGGCTTGTTTGCATCCTGATGTCCAGGCCTTGTCCACAAGTGTGAAATCTAGAGAGATGCTCCTTTCCCGAAGGAAAGCTGCGAGCTGGGGATAACCAGCGCTGGAGGAAGGCAGCAAACACCACAAGGCTGGTGAGAATTAACAGTTTCACAAAATACGACGTGTAAGCAAATTCACCGCTGGAAGTTGGCTGCAGCTCACCCCGAGCCAGCTGCCTGCACAGCCTGCCTGCTGCCCAGCGTGGGCACGGACACACACGCACACACACACACAAACACACGTGGGTGAAGCAGGACTTGGATTTGGAGTCCCACTTGGGCACTGCAGCAGCTGGCTGCCAAAATGTTGCACAGTCAGCCCG
This sequence comes from Balearica regulorum gibbericeps, assembly GCF_011004875.1. NCBI lineage: Eukaryota > Metazoa > Chordata > Aves > Gruiformes > Gruidae > Balearica > Balearica regulorum. Next base: position 14,013,843 of record NC_046197.1, read on the forward strand.
GTAAGGAACCTCTCCCCAGCCAAACCCCAGCAGTGCCTGCGCTGACGCCACATGTGTCTTGCCAGCAGAGCCCCATCGTTAAGCTCCTGCCCCACACGGAGTGTTGCAGGTTTAGGCTGATGATCTCATGGCGATCAGGAGGAGCCTGGTAAACGCACAGTTGTCCGTCTGTCCCGTGAGACCGCATTAGCTTTGCTTACTCGCAACCAAATGAGTGGATCAAAAGGAAAATATCAAGCTGCAATGATGGCGTGGCTGGGACTTGAATTTGTGTCTCTGCACCACTTTGGGAAAAGCTACAGTGGGACAGGGTGTCCCAGAGCAGGGGGGAGCCCACTTTGCCCCTGGGGTGAAGGTGGGAGACCCGGTCCCCAGGCACACAGACGCTGTTGTGGTGCTGGGAATAATGTCTGTGTCTCCGTGGGGGACAGTCCATCCTTCCTCGAGTGCCAAGATATCATCCAGGCTCCAAAGCAGGCAGCCCCCCATGGCAGTTGCAGGGCGAGCAGATGTGCAGGGCTTGGGAGCTCGGGGGCAGGTGAGAGAAAGGGGCAGAAGAGGGAATCAAGGCCCTAAAATGAAGCAGAAAAGCAAAGGGAAATTTTTCTTCCATCATTTAGCTGGCAGAAGGTGACACTGGGCCTGTCACCCCCTTTCATTATGTCTCCAAGGCTTTTCATGCAAATTCAGGCAAACAATTTCTCGGTTCCCTTTTAGCGCTCCGGGAGGGCCGATTTCATTTCAGGAGCAGTGGGGAACAATAATCATCTTGAAGTGTCTTCCATCCTGAGAGACGCAGATAAGAGCCGCACAGTGGACTAACAGCACTAATTTGACGTTTTCAGCTGATAGCTTTGCAGATGACAAAAATCAGGCACCATAAAAGGCTGGTAAACTCTGTAGCGGCAGGGTTACCCCCTCCCGCGCATCCCTCCCGCTCCCCTCCTCTACCCTGAGAGGGAGATGAAACCCTGTCCCCGAGCGCACCGCTGCTCGTTGCCGTGGGGAGGTGGCTTCGCTGTGGATGGGGCAGGTTTAGCTGGTGGTTGAGCCATGGGGGAGGGAGCAGGACACAGCTGCGGGATGCAGGGAAATGCAGGTCAGCCTGGTAGATACAGTCCTGCCCACTGGTGCTGCTCCTTTCCTTGGGAGAAAATATCCCAGCTGTCTTCTACTACGTTTTTGGAGAAGTCCCTGATCATATATCCACAGGGAAAGTGAGCACTTTAGTGCTTTGAGATGCCAGGTGCAGATTCCTGGTCCAGTTGCTGGAGCCAACCAAGAAAAACTTGGCTTCAGCAAACCTCTCCAAGGTATTTTCTGAGTCCACTCTGCCGTCTGAGCCCATGTAAAATTTGCAAGTGGGTGTCCTTGTTCCCACTCACTGTGTCCAGCTCACACAGGGATACGCAGGTTTGCCTCGCAGCTCAGTAAATCCAGTTCCCTCCATGGGGTCCCACCTGGATGCCCAAGCCTTCAGTGGATGCTGCTGCGTTTGGGAAAATGAGTGCTAAAGTGACAAAAAGCGGCTGTAAACTGATCCCCCCAGGGAATCAGACAGGCAGGGTCAGACCTTGGGTTGGACCAGTTGAAAATGGAGCAGCAGAAACCTCAGGAATTTGTCTAGCCCAGAGCCCTGCATCCCGGCAGGACCAGCTCCACCTGCATCTTTCCTGTTCTTCACCATGACAGTGTGTCTGCCTTCTCCCTAACCAACCCACCCCATGATTCATTGCTGCCTTGATGTCTAACCCCAAATATTCTTGCTGCTGTTTCAGTCCATCCCACCTTGTCCTACACAACAGAGCACAAAGAACTGACACCTCCTTTCCTTGCCATCACTTTTCCCATTATCGCTTTGTTACAACCCTTTCTTTTTGAGTCTAAAGCCTAGTTTTCCCAGACTGTCTTTGTGTTTTCTACCCCCACGTGGCCCTCCAAGCCCCTTTTTGCACCCTCTTGCACGTGGTGAGGATGCTTTTCACCTCCATGAGTGCCCATCATGGGCATTAATCCCACTTCCAGGCAGATACAGGCAGCCTGGAAAGTGATGCATCAAGGCTTGGTGGAGGATTCATTTCCCTTAGGTCCCTTTTTTCCTGTTTTCCTCCTATAAAAGACAAGATTAAGTGACTGAGGCAGGTATGAATCCACCTGGGGCCATCTTCCAAGTTTTAATTTCTTCCAAGCATGAAGCCTTGGGGAAAAAAAATTTAGGAGAAAGGCACTGATTTCTCCCTGGTGCGAGCAGGAGTCCAGCTCAGCCAGCACAGCGGGGTTTATTCACAGGAGGCTAAGCTGAGCCTCAGGCACTGGGGACGGCAGCTAATTAAGCTGGTGACACTGGGGCAGGCTGCGCAGGGCATGCTGCAGAGAGCACAGGTTTTGCTGATGCAAGTTCACTGCTGCCAGCTAGAAAATGAAATTCCATCCCATGCTCAAGAATGTGATTTTGAAGCCATTTTTTTACCTGAATTGGGGCAAAACGCAATATCAGATTTTTTTTTTCATGGGAGGAAATATTCTGAGCGAGTGAAAAAGCTTTAGGAGAGCTCAATGGGGTTTCTCAGCTCAACGTGTGACTGCTCAACCAGTGCCATTAATTTTGTTTTCTCCCTGAGGGCAAAAATGGGACTAGGCATTCTCCCACCCCTTCTCCCAGAGGAAACTCATAATTTTTCATCAATCTTGAAATTTTCCCAAAGGAAAAATTTTCATTTTTATGAGACTGGTATTTTCAGCCAGTAAACTGGTCTCCTGGGAAATTCCTACCTAGTTTTAAATTCACCACACTCTCCTGGGCTTTGATTGCTTTCTGCCTCCTTTTTTTATTATTATTATTTTGACCACAGGCTGCTGAGGACAGGCGTTCCTCCTCCTGGAGCTGCTATCAGTCTCCTGTGGGATGAAGGATAGAGATGCCCAGGTCAGCCTGAGTTCTCCAGCAGTTTGGGAAAGATGAATGCTGAGCTATGCCTCCACCAAAGATTTCTTTCACCAACATCTGCAGCTCTGCTTCTGTCCCACATCCTTGCCCCTTTTGGTTTTGATTGCCCCTTTTTTTTGATTGCTGATAGCAAGCACCCCTTTGAGCATCTCATGTCTCTGCTAACTCCTCCCATCAAGTACACTGTCTCTGCTAAAGCTGGAAATGTCATTCTCCAGATATCATTTCTCCCTGCTTAACAGATTGGGCTTGGGGTGCATTGCACCAGCCCAGCCTGGCTCTGGTTCTGCAGCAGCTGCGTCCTGCAGACACCTGCGTGGGGAGGAGACAGCCTCGGCCGCACTCCATCAGCATCCCTCGCTGCCGCCCTGCATGGCCCAGCGCCGGCAAAGCCTGGCCCCCTCCTCCTCTGGCTTGTATTGTGGCTCTGCCAAAGAAACCAGCCCTATTTGCTTTGTCCCTTGCAGGGAAACCGTACAAGATTTCTCATCCCATTCCCAAATATAATGGGATTATGTCTTGTTGGCCTGGCTGGTTGCAATTCCAGGGAGGGAGGCCTTGCTAATGCATTGATAATGCCTTGTTGATGTAGGTTATGTGTCACTGGTCAATCTTGGATGAGCATCATTATTTTTATTTTCCATGGAGAGATTTCATAGGAAGGGATCACTAGAGATCACCCCTCTCAGCTCTGGGGCAGGACCAGCTCTACCAGTGCCATTTCTGATTGATATTTGTCTCCCCTGCTCTTAACTCCAGCCATCTGCCCTTCCCTTGGAGCTGGGACACACATCCCAGCATCTCCCCTCAACTTCCTCTGCTCCAGACTGAGCCTTTTTATTTTTCCCCTGGCCCAGGGGCTGTGGAGAAGCGTCTCCAGCCCCCCAAGGCTGTGTGTGTCCCTGCAGTGGTTTCTAAGAGCCCTTGGCTGCCGGGAGGCCCCAGAGTTCAGCGTGTGGGTGATGCTTTGCCCTGCTGCCAGCCTGGACAGCTTCTGATGACGGATGGCCACGAGAAATCATGGTGACCATCCTCAGGGACCTGGGTCGATAATGTCCTCAAAGGTCCAGCTCTCTGGTGATGTAAAGACCAAGGGTCTGAACACACCACCTTGGCCGTGCCTCCAGGGCTGGCTTGGGAGCAAAGTGCCGCTCAGCTCATCACTTCATCCTGGCTTGTGTTTGCTTCGGTTTGCCCCAGCTTGGCCCCAGCCCCGTGCAGAGCTGAGCGATTCACAGCCTGTCCGGGCTTTAGGATCACGTAAAGCATGAACAAAGTCACCTTTTTTTTATTATTTTTTTTTTTCCTTGAAAACTAGCAACAATTCAGCTGCATTGGCTTCGGGGCTGGGGGTTTGGTTTTGCTTCTGCACAGGACTCTGGGGAATTAGCGGCAAGTCTGTAGGAGTGGACAGGGCACTCAAATGTGGGAGATAATGCTGCTGAAATATTTACACTGCCCAATGAGCAATTTCTCATCTTGCCAGAGGGAAGATTTAGCCCTGTCATGCCCTGGCTGCTGCGAGGAGAACTCCTGCTATGGGAAATGCTTTCTATGCTGAGGCAGTTGGATCCTCTAGATATTCCTCCTTTCTTCTTTTTGAGTGGCAAGGAGAGGGATGGTGGTGCAAGCACTGGCACTGGAGAGAGCAGAGCTCAGGGAGGGCACGAGGATTTGGGGCAAAACAGCCCCATCCTATACGGGATCAGCCCTGCCTGCACACTGCCTGCCAGGTGGCTGTGCCACTGGTGTAAAACCCCCAGAAATTCCTCCATACTCTCTTCTAGGGAAGGACTTGCAAGATAATAATCTTGTAATAGCTAGATGAAACACAGCTCTAGAAAATGCACCCTTGTAAGGGACACCTTCAGTCTCTGCACTTGTCTTAGCACTGTCGTGGACCGTATTGCAACTGGGATTTTTCTCTTGACAGGAAAAAATCCAGTATTTGGCCAAACGTGTGGGGCAATATTTGCAAAATGTATACAAAAGCATTGAAATGTCCCTGTCTCCGCATATTGTCAGAGATGAGGGTGTGAAAAGGGAGCCGTTGGTCCCTGTTCTTCCTTGTGAGATGCTGAAGGAGCAAAGCTGCAGTACCAGCATCCCTTCGCCCTTTGGTGCCCACTCCTGGGCTTCGGCTGAAGGAAATCACAAGATTCAAGTGTTAACTCCACGAAATCAAGGGGGAGAAGATTTTTGCTGGATCTTTTTCCTCACACTCTTGCTGGGTGGGTGGGCAGGCTGGCGGGTTTTTTAACGAGTGAATCTCATTAGTCCACTTAAGGTAAAACACGGCCGATGCTGTATTTTGAGCCCCCTGCTTCTGAGATGGGGCTGGATCAGGAATCAGCCTGCAAAGATTGCTGGCTGCCCGGCAGGGCTTTTTCCCAAATTCTCACCATATCTCAGCTGAAGGATGCTCTTTGCTCTCCCTTCATCACAGAACTGCAGGGAGGTTCATCCCCGCTGGCCTCTAGGGATTCCTCAGCCTTCGCGGCCGCTGTCCCCAAAATCACAGCCCCAAATTCACGGCTGAGCAGAGCCTTTGCTTCCGCAGCCATGGGGCAGCTCCTCCCGGAGCAGCTCGGGCACAAGCTGGAGCTGGCTCACATCTTCCCCACCTGGGTTCTGAGTCTGGCATCATTAAGAAATAACACCCCGGTTCTTTTTATCCCTTTGCTAGTTTATAGCCCCTGGCTTTGCCACAGCTCTCGGCTGTTTTCTCAGTCCCTGGCCAGTTGTTCAGAACTGCTGTGTTAGTCCTTAGCCTTCAACTGAGGATGCTTTTTTGTCATTGTCCCTCATAAGCAGGACTTTGCCCAAGTCAGTATTGATGGATGATGGCAGAAATACCTCAGAAGACTTTTAAAACCCTGCTGTTCTTGAAACTTTTATTTAGTTACAACAGCTCCTGTGTGATCACTGCTCGGGCTGCTCGAACAACAGCTGGAGACTAATGTGGGCTGCGTCTCTTGGGGACCACCAAAGCCAGAGAGAAAGGTCAGCAAGGGTAGTGACAAAAGTGATGATCTTACTAAGAAAAGCTGTAACAGAAAACCCAGAAGTGCCCATAAATCCATCGTCTTGTTATGCCACTGAGCAAAAAACAAAACCAAGATAAAAAACCCTGCTGTAAAGCCTGTTTATTATAAAACTCAGGACATAAAAATAATAATAAAGTTGCAGGAAAATCTGGATGCACAAGCTCTGACCAAGCAATAACAGACCATCCAAGGCACGTTGCGGGCAGGAGGAGGCAGCCAACGAGGTCTCACTGCCAGGCTGTAGGGTCCTACCTGCAAAACTTGTTCTTCTGTATTTTCAGCTAATTAAAATTCCTTGGGCTAAGGAATAATCATGTGCATTATGAAACATTTCCCCCCTGCTAATATTTTAATTGCCAACCGCTCCCTGCTCAGGGTGGGGAAAGGGGAATAGGAAGTTGAGAACTCGAAGCAAATCATCCGAAGGAACAGATGGAGCAAGGAGGGGACCAGGCAGGGATTAGCACTCTGCACACGCCTGCACTTATGCACGCACACACACCCGGCACAGCAGGGCTTCTCTCTCAGCACGGGAAGAAGAAACCAGTTCAAACAACAGGTCTTGCATTAATATCTCATTCTCTATAAATAAATCAATAAAGGGAGCACTGTTTGGCCGCTCCTCCTCTGAGTCACTTAGGAGCCCCGTGATGCTTTAGGTCCTGCTTCATCCCTGCGCTTTTCCTCCCCGGTTGGAGGTTAGTGGGAAGGGGACATCACTGTCCCCCCTCGTGCAAGGGCTGGCAGGGGCTGTGGGCACAGTGCAACCCCCTCTGAGCCTCCCCAGAGCTCTGTGGGTGCCCCATGCTCTTTTGGGAGTGCAGCATCACAGCCCCAAGGAGCAGCCTGGCTCAGGAGGGGTTCACCCCAAAGGAGGAACCTCTGCCCAGAGGTCTGAGGCTGTTGCCATTTGTTTGTAGCATCAGTGCTTTAGAGTAATGGAGCAAAAAAGGAGGGCTTTAAGCCTGTTTCTAAGTTTCTTAGAAATAAATGACTTGGAAAAAAATTATTGGGGGGCTGGAGGGAAGTGCTGCTGTGTATTTCCATAGAGGTTATAGAGGGAACTGGAACAGTCCTGTGGGAATAGGGCAGCATCATCCGGGATGCTGGGAGCCTGCACCCAGTGTCACACATCCCAACATACAGTCTGCAAAACCAAAGAGGGTTTTGGTGAACAACGAAGGGGCTAATTAAGAGCCTCTAAAGATGAAAATGTTGTTTGACAAACTGTAGTGTGAGGCCGAGAGCAATTCCCACTGCACGGCTGTGAAACATCTGGGCTTTGGATCGTTCTGCCTCTGGTCGGTTTGCAAATTTAATAGGACACTCAAGAGAGCGTAGATGGGAAACCCAAAACTTGCTTTGCCTTTTCTCCATATGTGCTTGCAGGATCTCTGTCAGTTTTGTGACGTTTGCTCTTTTTTTCCAGCAGCTTATGTCTTATTGAAGAAATATGATCTAATACACCAAAGCTCTGACAGACTGGGGCTCAGTGCAGAGAAATGCCACGTAATGCCTCCCAGGGCAAATGCCAGCACATAACATACCAGAACAAGAAGTTCAGGTGGTTTGAGATAAATTGTGTGTGCTGGGTTTTAATACACATAAGAGCTACTGTTTTTTGATGAAGGCAAGAAACTGGCATTTCTGCATCTGCAACTCATAAATGACCTACAACAAAAATATTAACATAACCTATAGGAAGCTGCTGCGTGTGGCTGTGCCATCAGCATGGCTTCCCACACAGGAGGATTTCTGCTTTCTTGGAGGATTTGCTCAGGTGTCCAGAGCTGAGGAGCTTCTCAAGGCAAGAGCAGTGAGATGGACCCTGTGAGATGGACCAGCCGCTGAGCCGGGTGTGAGCTGTGCCAGGAGGAGCAGCGTTACAGGGCTGTGCTTGTCTCAGAGCGAGGAGAACCAGCTGTCCTTGTCCTCTCCCTCGTGTCTCAGCTTACGGCAGGTGATCAGAAGGCATGTCAGTTCTTGTAATGTAAAGAAACCCATCGCCCCGCTCAAGCCAATGGGTCCATGCAGTGCACATTACAATTTCCAATACTTTCCGGGGACCTCACCGCAAGCCTCTTGTCTCACTGGGCGTCCCTATTCTGGCTCTCCATGTTTGGTGCCCCTTTGTTCCCTTGTGCACTCAAACATTGCGTGCTATCTCTCCTCAAATCCAGGTTTATCTTGCAATTGGCAGAGGGTGACAGAGAGGTGGTGTCTTGATGTGCCGGGACGATCAATAACACAATATTCCAAAGCGGGGAAGAGCTCCCTCCTGTGTGCAGAAAGCCCTTCAGGGTAGGAGAAGGGGTAAGAGGGAAGTCCAAAATCAAATGAGAGCAAATTCAATGGGGGGAAATGCCGCTGTTCACTGCCTGCTTGAGCAATTTGATCTTACCCTTGTCCTGAGCCCAACCTCAACTTCTCTCCTGCCTGTCCAGGGGGAGGCCACCAGCTGTCCCTCCCTCTCCCCAGTGCAAGGACCCCATTAGTGAGCTGAGGACATCCATCCCTGTGTACTCTCTTCAGGGTGAGGAGCCATCATAGTGCCGTGGCACACAAGTGACAGCCCCAGGGCTCTTGGTGCACACTTCAGATCCTCCGGGCATGAAGCTGTGGACATGCAGCATCACCAGCACAACCCGGACCAAGTCCTCCTCTGCTGCTGTCGTTAGTGCTCTGCGGTTGTGGCAGCTCCACATCCTCCTCAGGGATGCTCTAGTTGCTGCTGCTGGTCACAGAAACTGTCAGCAGGGAAGAGATCAATCCTTCCTCCCTCCCAGCATCTCCAAAGCAGCTGATGCTGCAGCCGCTTAATCCTTTAATGCTCCTATTTCGCATGAAGCACTGCTGAGGGGTACAGTTCTGCCTGCCACTCACCTCCCACCCTGCAACACAAGGAGCAACCCCCTTCTGATATTTCCCCTGCCTTAAGTATCTGCAGAGGCTGCCCTGACAGCACATTCCCTGGCCTCAAGCACCCACTCACTTGCAGCACACACATGGCTCTCGTACCTGAGTCCCAAGTGCGACCTGAGCCCTTGAGGATCTAATTTTTAATAAATCAATGTGCTTTTGGGGGACCGTCCAGCACCAAGCCTCCCCTCTCTGCCCTTGCTGCCTGCACGTTTCCTTAGGCAGTGGGTACGAAGGCTGCTGAGACACGGGGGAGCAGGGGGAGCAGGGCTGGAGGCAGCTGTCTGGTGCCAAGAGGGACCTGGGGGGTGCTCCCACATGCAATAAGCCCCTGCTTCATCCATGAGATAATTGAGCAGTGGGTTTTATCTGGATGCTCATCGTGAGGAGCCTGGCACTTGCTCATAGCTCATTACGTCCCTGCCCTGCAGCTGCTGATCCCAGCAAAACTCCTGCTCCTGCCTCTGCCTGACTGGAGCCTTCTCCTGCCTTGGGGACTTCAGGACACTTTGCAGACTAAATAACTCAAACATGTCCTTGCGAAAAGGTCACAGCACCAATGTACAAAGGAGCTCCTGAGGTTTTTATGTGCTTTTTAGTCCTAGACAGAACTTGGGGTCTCCTGGCAGGCACCCACGAGGCTGGGGCAATGCCAGTGTGAGGAGGGTGCTGGGACACAAACGTGGGCTAAGAAGCAGAGCTGACATTTGGGTCTGGATCCCACTGTTGGGAAATCAGCCCTGGACAAACCAAACGTACTGCACTGGTGCTCACCTCTGACTCAGGATAAATCCTAGTTACTGATCCTAAAGTCTTTACAAACATAAACAACTGATAGCCCCCGGTCTTCCTCTCTTCTCTGGCTCCCAAATACCTCTGGACTGCATGAGTGAAGGGCTGTGCTGTACCTATAGCAGAATCTGCTATAGTGATTAGCTCTGCGATCAGTGTGTTACACCCGGTTAGAAGTAGATGAGTACTTTCAATGGCCACGTTAGGATTTGCAACTGATGGCTGGTACCCTGGGCAGCAGTATGCTGAGTGGGAGCCCTCTCCTCCTCTCCTCTCCTCTCCTCTCCTCTCCTCTCCTCTCCTCTCCTCTCCTCTCCTCTCCTCTCCTCTCCTCTCCTCTCCTCTCCTCTCCTCTCCTCTCCTCTCCTCTCCTCTCCTCTCCTCTCCTCTCCTCTCCTCTCCTCTCCTCTCCTCTCCTCTCCTCTCCTCTCCTCTCCCATGAGGGAAAGGGTGGCTTTTAAGGGCACACCATTTACCATGGCCAAATATTGATGGGCTCATAACTCATGGCTGGTGGAGTGCAGCACAGTCCTAGTGTGTCACAAGGTGATCAATAATAAGTAGAAATTAATGCACTGGAAACGATGGATTCAGAGTCGGTTCAGCGTGTGGCTGCAGGCTGTCAGCTTTGCTTGGCCTTGCGGGGACAGCAGGGCAGGTTATGGGTCACAGGCAGGTCCTGGGGCATTTCCCTGCATCTCCCTGGGCTCTGAGATGTGCACATCATCTTGGCTGAGCCTTCCTGGGAGCCTGGGGGCATAAAGGTGTAATGAATCCCCACCTTGAGGCACCTCACACCAGGCTCCCAGGTGGAAAAACAAAGCTCCTTATGGATTTCAGATACAATTCAGACCCTCTTAATGTTGTTTTAGGATCAGCTGGCTGCAGCCTGGCAGGGGCAGAGCAGCCTTGCTCTGGCAGCAGGACCTTTGCTGACCTTTTCTGGGACCATGGCACAGCCTTGGTCGAGCCCTCGGGTACAGCCAAAAGAGCTGTGTCAAGCAAGGGGAAAAAGCAGCAGCATTTCCTCTCCTGCAGCCATGGGCCTTAAATGTTGCCCTAATAATCAAATGCCTTTTCATTCCCGTAAACCATGTCCTGCTAATGCTTCCTGGAGACACAGCCCAGAACCCATCCTCTCCCACCTCACTCATTTTCCACTTAGTCTGACCCTTTATTGCCTCATAAACGCTGTCAGATTCAATTCTGTCATCCGCCTGTGAACCTGCTGTGGCTGTGGTCCTCCCCCGGGTCAGGCATCATCCCTGGCTTGCCCGGGCTCCTGCCCCGGGGTCCCGCAGGAGCAGCACTGCCTGGGGGGGCTGGAGAGGAGCAGAAGGGCTAGAGCCCCAGCAGAAAGCTCCTGGGTCCCTCCATCGAGGAGTCAGGAGAGCCCTTCGACAGCCAGGTCCTTGTGCCAGAGAGGGAGGAGAAGTTTTGGAGTGAGCCATGAGCAGGAGATGACCTTTCTCAGCACAAGATTTCTTTATTGAGATAAATAAACATATATTGAGATAAATGAAGCCACATTTTGGCCATGCAGCCAAAAGCAGTGAGCGATGGGCACCAAGGGGGACAGGAGCCATGGGCACTGTGTGGCAATTTGGGGCACCTCAGCCCTTGGTGGTGATTAGTGACTTCAGAGCTCCAGGAAGGGGCCAGGATCACGCTGAGTGGGCTATGGTGCGGGCACACGCCCAGGCATGGCCCCTGCCTCCCAGCTGCCAACTGCTGCGAGCACCCTCCTGGGAGCGCTGGGGGAGGCGGGGGTGCAGCACGCACAACAGGAATGTCTGCAGCACCCTGCGCTGCGCGTTCCTGCTCTTTCCATGGCCGGAGTTTGCCAGCATCGCTGTCATCTAAATAACAGTTTTGATCTCTCCCCCATCAAAGGGAGAACCCTCCAGCAACATTTGCGGCACGCAGAGCCAGAGGGTCACCTATTTTCGGCAGCTGCTGAGATGAGGAGTCGGCAGGATGCTCCCTCCATCATCTGCCATGGTGAACCCGCTAGCTCCAAATGTTACCCGTGAGCTGGAGAGAGGAGCAGCTCCTTTGGCAGGCTGAGCCCATCCTCCTGCCCTTAATTGCAGTGTTATAAACATGAAATCTCATCAGGACTGCCAAGGAAAAGCTCCAAATCGCAAATACCTGCCATTATAGTAAGATGACCAAGCAAACAGCTTCTTGCATCAGCGCTGCCTTTTAAATATTCTCAGCTGGGGGCTGATGCAGCTTCTTTGGGTTTGTCTTTCAAGAGAGTAAATGAATCCATTTTTATCCTAAACAGCAAAATCTTGGTCAGTGCCCAGCTTTACCACTTGCTTGTTGACTCAAACACCTTTGGCATGGTGAGTGCTTTAGCCAGGGAGTGAGAAAAGTGCTTATTTTTTTGTGGGAAGGTCGGGTGGGTGCCTGGTTCCCATCCCGGCTCCCTCCGCAGCCCTTCCCAATGTGTGCTGGTGCGCACATCGCTCTCATCAGCTCAGCGGCAGCTCCGTGGCGAGGTTCCCTGAACACTGTAGTGCATAATAGGACCGGTTCAATAATCCCATTACAGTCTGTCTTCAGGATGCCAGGACTAATTGGCAGGCGCTGGGACCTTCATCCCCAGCTGGAATTTTATTGCTCATCACAATTAACCATGATGCTAAAGTCTCTCGGCCACACATGTGCCATTAGCTCAGTCTGGAGCTATGTCCTTGCTGGGCAGTTTTGGGGCCCCGCTGCACCCTGTCCCCAGCCTCTGGCAGGGAAAGTACATGGTTATTGCTGCAGCTGATTTGCCTTTACTTCATGCCATTCGCAGCTTAATAGGATTTATTTTGCGCATGGCCAGTTGGAACTGTTTGCTGCACGAAACGCTGGCTGGAAGCCGCCGTGCCGATGGCGCTGGGGAAGCTGAGGACAGCCCCAGCCTGGTGCTTGGCCACGGTGCTGGGATGGGGACGAGTGGCCTGAGCTGGCACTGCCGGTCTGAGGGGCTGCAGGAGGGGCTGTCGTTAGGCTGAGCCTTTGCTGGTCTGGTCACATCTCTGTCGCAGCTCTTGGCTTCACCAAACTGCCCCTTTTCAACAGAGCACTTGACATGTGCTTCACTTTGAATGCGGGTGGAGGCTCACTTCACTGCAATGGGCACATTTGTTTAAGTGCGAGGTTTTGGGGGGTTTTGCCTGATCTAAAGCTGTTGAACAGCAATTGTGGCTGGTCCTGGCAGCTTGTTTTCAGCTGCACTGGGATGTGCCATTTCTAGGGCCCCAGAGAGAGCAGGGGGCTGAGGACAGACTCTGACAGCGCAGCTGGCAACAATTTTATTTCCTTTTAAGCAATTGAAACTTCAGAGACTCTGCTCCCACTGTGGCACTTTGTAGTGACGAGGACTAAACTCTTTGCCTGTGCATTTGTATTTCCCATCCTCATAGGTGACTTAGATCCCAGCCCCGCAGACTGAGGCTTTGAAAGCAGACAAACCTCCTCTCACAGCGTGCCCTTCCGCCAGAGACTTATTACCAGAAGATGCTGTGAGTGCCAAAACTTTGCAAGGCTTCAGAAAGTGATTAGACAAATTCTAGGATGAAAAAAAAAATCCATCAAGAGTTATTAAGCACCGAGACAAGCTCTGGGACCCAGATGGGTAGATGCCAGAGAAGTATCCCTCAAGCCTGCCTGATCCCTCCTGCTCTCTCCATCACATCCAGTCTTGGCCAGGACCAGCACTGGGATGCTGGGCTGAAAAGACCGTTGGTCTGGCTCAGACGTGCTGATCATGGGCTCCACCTCCTCTCCTCTCCTTTTTTCAATCAAGAGCTGATATCTATCAGTGTTGGAGCAGGATTGCAGGAGTATCTGGATTGCTGCAAATAAGCCTTTGGGATGCGGATCCTCTGAGGACCCAGACAGGGGAAAGCAAAGTTTGGCTTTTCAGACAAAAAACTTGTTGAAAAGAGAAGCAAAGGGAGGCTGGAAGAGATTTGTCTTTTTTTTTATGTGCAGTTGAGGCTGGCACACGGGAGTGATAAAGCCTGAAAGCCCACAGCATGCAGCCAGGGAGGGCTGTGCCATTGGGCTGCACCAGCTGCACCAGTGGCTGGCTGGGGCTGAGCTTCAGCTGCCACCAGAGAAACCTCAGCACAGGAATGATGGCTTTTGTGTTAAATGTGGGCTATAGGATCAGGTATCCACTGAGTAGCAACCTAAATTACATTTCAAGTCCTCTCTTCACTGCTTTTTAGGTTGGATAAAACTCTGGTTTAGTGCATTTCTGCCAGCTATAGCTGTTAGTCAAAACAAAACCCTCCCCTCAATTCATTCTTTCTGGCACCAGGTCCCAGTCTCTCGGTTTCGAGCCCATCACTCTGCCCCACCAGCACCTTGCAGCGCAGCGAGATGCTGTGCCCCAAGCGGGAGTGTGCCGCGGCCCCGGTAGAGGCAGCGTGCCCGACCCCCCCTTTGGTACCCGGCTCCTGCAGCTCCCTGTGCCAGTCCCAGGGCTGCCCGCCAGCGCACATGCCTGTATTACTTTTTTCCAAATAACCGAACCAGCCTCACTTTCCCACTCCCGTGTCTGTCATCGTTCGGAGGATGACATCCTGCTTGTGCGGATGCCTGTATGGTTCATCGCCTCCTCCCTGCCCAGCTGCGAGATGCTTTGAGCTGCCTGCCCCTGCCCGCATCCCGGGAGGGGACCCGGGGATGGGGAGAGGTGAGCGCTCGGCTCCTGCCTCCTCGGTTGGTTTGAGGCTTTGATTCCAGCATAGAGCTGTGGGTTGGGGCAGTATTTCATGCTTGCCGGTGTCGGCTGATAAACCTTTGATTTTCACTTCTGGGAATAATAGCACGGTAATGAATTATATTCACAAGAATAACTGTAATAGTCATAAAACTGCAAATAGAAGAAAACTGTAAATCAGTCACCCCCTTGTAATGTGCTTACTTCATCTGAATCACCCTCCCTGGGCAGATTATCAATTTTATTTGGCTTTTCCATTCTAAACTTTTATTAAGTGGGGTGCCTCATGCGTAAAGATTTCAAGCAGAAGCCATATGTTCCAGGGATTTATCTGTTTATTTTGCCTGCCTTCCCTCCCTCTCCCCTCCCGCTTGTGGCTCTCTGGACCTGCAGACAGCCGATGTCAGACTGTAAAAGACACGTGTCCCTGGTGTCGCTTTACCTTTATTATGCAAAAATATAAGCTGCCGGGTGATGAACAAGCCTTCCTCTGTGCTGTGCAGAATTACCCTGACCCTGCGGCATGTTTAGGCTTCCATGTAATTAAAATAGAAAGCTATTAGCATAGCTCCAGGGTAATCAAGGAGCCACATCCTAGACCCTGGAGTGTCCCGGGCTGCAGCACAAAGATGCTGCTGCTCCCAGGCAATGGCAGGGTGCTCGCCCCGAGCCCTGTGGGTAAACCAGGGCAGCCTCCAGGCACGGGGAGGGGTGCGAGGGCAGCAGGGGCAGCATCGGGGAAAGGATGGTGACAATTTATCGCTGCACTGCTGAGACTGAGCACAGATGGAGAACGTGGTTTTGCAGGCAGAGCCACGGCACCAAGTGCCATGAGATGTCTCTGCTGCAGCACTTGCTGTGCTTTTGCTCGGCCATGGAGGGAGGCAGCAGCAGAGAAGATCTTCTGGGCCCAGGCACCTTCTCGTACTGGGTGCAGCATGGTAGCTTTTAGCAACGTCCCCATCTTACCTCTTTTTATTGGAGAATCATATAAAAAATCCCTTTTTGTTTCTCTCTCAGCTGCCTTCCCCTGCCCTTGTCCATGTTTCCTATCAGAAATCCACTGGTTGCAGTTGTGTTCAAGGAGTGCAAGGCTGGCACGAGAAGAATGCTGAATCAATGCTGATGAGAAAGGCATCAGAGCAGCCAAATGAGCTGGGGGAAAGGTGCAAATTACACTCAGCAAAATGCAGCTGCTGGGTTCGGTGACCTTTTCGAAGGCGAGCCACAAGCTGGAGTGCAGTTTGCTTCAGCTGAACGTGAACTTGCCAGGGCCTGCATGGTATTTCATGGCTTTTGGAAACACTGGCTGCAATTTTCCATCATAACACAGCAGGGAAAAAGGGAAAAACCACAGACCGTGTGATTTACGAGATGCTTCTCTTGGATATTTCCATCTGTGATCTGAAATTATCAAGTAATGCAAAACCCCTGAACTGTTGCTCCAACTACTCCCATACTTCGTCATGATTTTTAATGCAAGTCCAGCTTCTCCTCCCCTGTGCCCCGTAGCCTCCAGCTCTGGATCTGGATGCGTCTGCGTCTGGCTGTGCCTCCTGCCCAGCAGCAGGTTGGTTTTGTGGCTCACAATGGTCAGTGCACTTTGGCTAGTTATTGATGACTGATGGAGCTGAGCCCATCTGCACCCATCAAGGGCTCTTGGCCAGTCTCTTTACAGCTTAGCAGGACCTGAAACACATCTGTTGAGTGAAGGATGTGCTGGAGATGAACATTTTCTTCTCCAGCAAGTAGCTCCTTGTGAGCCTCGGGCCGTTTTCCTGAGCAACAGGGTCTTGGCAAGCAATTCATGGCTCTGCCTGTGTGCTAGTGCAGGTGCCACCCCCATGGGCTCGTCCTCCCTGCTGGCCTTCAGCTTACAAGTCCCCCTGGCATTGCACATGTGGACGTCACCCGGGTTTTCATTAGCACAGGCTAATGACCAGAGAGCTGCTTTGTTCAGCTCCCCCATTCCTCCCCACATCGCTCCTGCCGAGGGCCTGGGCCAGTCTTGTGATGTGATTTTCCCAGTGTCCCTGGAAGAGACTGCAGTTTGAGCCTGGAGATGTCCCAGCTCACCAGCCCTTCTCCGGCTGCCGCTGGATTCAGCTGGATTTTTGCAGAGCTCCCGTTTGGCCTCAGCTAAGGAAAACCAGAGCCTGCCAGGCGTGCATCGTCAGGAAGGATCCCCGCTGTGCAGCTCAAACTGTTAGCGGCTTCGGTAGAGCTGGAAAACAGACTGAAAAAACACAAATTGCAGAGGTGACTGAGCTGGGGGGTGTGGGTGGAGGACAGGCAGAGAGCGCAGTTATTGCTGTGACTCATGCAGGTGCTTCACTCAGCACCCAGCACACGGCGTTATCCTGCACCTATGCGATCAAAGAGGCTTGTTGGGGTGAACAAACAGTCACTGGTGTAGGGAGAAGGGAATATAATAAGGCTGCAGTGGGAAAGGCTGGAGACACCACAGCATCTCCTGGAGGTTCAGCCCAAGAGGTGCTCCCCAGAGAGGGTCTCACTTGCAGGCTCCAGGTGATGGGTTGGCACGGGCTCTCCAATTCTGTATTTCCAGAGGTGCCAGAAGCTGGGGAAGCCTGGGGTGACCAGCACAGGAGCAGAAAAGCCCTTGTGGGATCGCTGCAGGGTGTACAACCTGCCCTCAGTCCTCCAAGGAGGGCTACGGAAGCGGGTCGCTGCTTGTGCTGTTTCATAGCTCTGTAAGCTGGAGCAGAGCTGTGCTTGGGAGAAGAGGGGAGGAGAAAAACCTCATAGGAATTGGATTTTAAAGGCAAGTCCAAAGTTCAAAAGTAGCTGCAATTTGAACAGAAATCTGCTCTTTGCAGCCAATTAGCAAGGCTGCAAAAGCAGTGTGAGCGTGTCATGTTTTGACAGTGTTAAAAAGGCACGGGAACTGAACAGTGTGAATTGAACATGCCACCCATGCAAGCTGTCACTCCAGCATCAGTGACCCAGCACCGAGCCGATCTGCTGGCAGTCCCGGCAGCACGGCAGGTCTCAGAGACCGGCCAGGTCCCAACCTGCCCACCAGAGCCGGCATCCCTGCCCTGCCCTGCCCTGCCCTGCCCTGCCTGCTGGGATGGTGCCATCTGGAGAAAACAACGGATTTTTGGTTAACTCCAGCCAGGGCAGTTTTGCATGCAAGGATCTATGTTTATACCACACTGTCCCCTATTTTTCTTCTTGGGTTGAAGATTTCTTGGGTGGAAAGGTCTGGTTCAGGCTGTCTCTGCTGCAGAGGGGGCCAGCGTAGCAGGGATGCTCTGGCTGCCTGGCTCTGCTCCCTTGAACAGATGAGTTTGCAGCTGTTTCACTCTCCCAGCGGGGTGAATCGATGGGTCTGGCTCCAAATTCATTTAGCAGACTTGGTCTTCGGAGAATCTGACAAACCCAGCGCAGCAACCGGGGCACAGCTGAGGTGAAGGAGACCCTTCCCAAGGGAGGGTGAACCCTCCCACCTGGAGAGAGGATTCCCTGCATGCAGAGCGAGGGATGCTCCGTTGTCCTGAGGATGCAAAAAACATGTCCACAGGCGATTCCTCCAGGGCCTGTGAAATGCTGAGGCTCCCAGTGAGACAGATTTTGCTTCTCTCCTGACTAATGAACAGTGAAAGACTCCATGTCTGGTGTCTGGGGCTCACACACACACAGACACACACACAGTCCCTCTGGGACCTGCTTGTATCAAGAGTCTCTTGGTGCAATCCTCTCATGGTTTCCTAGGGAAAAGAGGCTGATCTGATACTCCAGTGCAGGTATGTCCATTGGTATGGGGCTCCAGGGATCCCTTGTCCCAGCTAAGGCAAGAGGAGGGTCTCCAGGCACTTGTCGCACGTGGCAAGGACAGAAGCAAGCAGGATCTGACCCCTCTTCATTTTAGCACCCAAGGAGAGTGGAAATCCCCTCCCTGAGCCACCTCCAGACCTTCCTGTCCCGCTGATGAGACATGTATCCCCTTCCCGGGATGCTTCCCGGACAGCAGCGAATGACTGAGCCACTGTCTTTGGGGACGGCACTGAAAATACACCTCTGGTCCTGGACAGAGCCAGCGTGGAGCCCCGCAGCCCCCGCACCAGCCCGTGCCCGGCTGACACGGCCCTTGCTCCGGCCACTGCCATCACGACTCTGCTCCCCGCTCCACGATCAAATTAGCGAGAAGCGGCAGCGCAGATCGCGAGTGAGCGGCGAGGGGGCGGCAGGGGAAGGGGGGATGTGTGGGGGATGCTCTTGGTGACTCACTGCCCCGCTCCCTGCTCGGGGAGAGGATTTTCTGGTTTGGAGGTGAACGCTGGAAAGCAGCTCCCTCCTTTCCTCCCTCCCTCTCCCCTCTTCCCCCCAAGCCAAAAAAAGCTGTGACAGCTTGATTTAGGGCTGGATAATAAGGCAATTGTGAGGAGGATGGGTACCGCGGGAGCCTGTGCTTGCCAAATCGTTCGGCTTAATTGATCAAATATTTTTATGCATCGTTTATTCCTTTAAGGCGACCGTAAGCCTCTTCTCCTGCTGCACTGAAATGAAAAGAGCAATACTGGAAATCACCCAGGCTGAGCCCCGGTGCAACAGAGGCGTGGGTGGCTGCCGAGGACCTCCTCAGCCACCAAGGACTTGCCTGGTTGCCTGTGCTGCCTGTGCTGCCTGCACTGGCCATGCTGCAGCTCCAAGGGAAGTGCGGGTGAACAGATCTGGCTTTTCCAGGGCTCCCCACAGCACGAAGCAGGCAGGAGCACAACTGCAGGCAGCCAGCCAGTAGTGCTTGTCCTGAAGGTCTGGCTGGAACATGGGTGCCCTTCCCTGGGGCTGGCTGTGTCCCCGAGCACCAGGACACTGTGCCACGCAAGGATTGTCCCCACCGTTCAAGGTGTGAAGGGAAACACCCAGCGAACCAAGCCGGACATATAAGTAATCACTAGGAAATATTTCCCCCATGAAATTAAGTCGCTGTAATCACTACATCCCTCAGTCAGAGCTGGATCTGTTAATCTACAGAGAAAAGGACAGATCAAATCCATTCCTCATCAGCTTTTACCTCCTCCCCCCCGCCACAGGATGCTGGTAGCAGGGACTCGCTCTCTCCAGGGCGGTGGCCCTGGCGCGGGCAGGACGGGGGGCACATGGCTCTCACCCCAGCCTCCTCCCTCAGACATCGCTGCTCCCAGGTGCTGGCTTCAGCCCGCTGAGCCTCCCACGTCCCCTACAACTCCTTCTTGCCTGGGTTCAGGCTGGCCGGCACAGCACTGGGGGTGTCCGTGCCCACCCAGACTTTAACACACTCCATTTGCCACCATGGAGAGAAGCTGCTGCTGAATGGGCTGTCGGACCCTGGGTGCATTGTGGCGAGGTGCTGCTGGTCATCGGTGGAGGAAGGGCCATTGCTCCAGGCAGGCAGGAGCAGCCCTGTCCCTCCTGCCTGCAGCGTAGTCCGGGGGCTGCAGCTCGGTGCCTGCGAGCGCCCGACTGCTTTCTCCATGCTCAAAACAAGAGCTGCCTCTAGCGGTACCAGAGACGCCTCGGGGCTTGTGCGGGGCTCCAGGCAAGGAGCTCTGTCCCGGCCCTGCCTTGGGGTCTGCTGCCTGGCTCTGATGTGCCTCTGCCACCCAACAACTGGCTGGAGCTGCACAAGCGGGACCCCATGGCATCCCATCGCATCCCATCCCATGCACCACCAGCATCCCCCTTCTCTGGCCCCGTTGCCCTGGTCCCCAGAGTGGTACTGCCCCTCCTGCCAGTGCCACTGTCAGCCCAAATCCTGGCTCTGAGCTCACCTGCGTGTTCTTGCTGTTTGGATTCAGCTTGGCACGTAAAAACCTTGACCCAGGCTCCCTTTCAGCTAAACAAACTGAAAGCCTTGGGCTGCTGAGATAAGAGCAGCAGCAAAGATATGCCCAGCGTTGCTGCGTCCCTTCAAGGACAGTTTGATGGGAAGCGAAATGCGGGTGCTCACAGGCAAGGAGCAATCAGGAGGGATGGCTGGCAAATGATGAGACATGTGGACCAGATGTGTGCTTCGGTTGGGGTGTGGCCTCAGTGGTGCATGAAGAAATGTTGGGCACTGAAGAGAATTGGCCCGTCCCATTGGTCCCACACATGGTACGTCCTTGGGGTCATGCTCAGCCCTCAGCACTGTCCCCCTCACACCCTGACTGTGTCCTGTCCTGCCTCTAAGGTCACCTTTCCAGGCCAGGGGATGCTGGAACTTGGTCTGGCTGAGAGCTGGGAGATGGGGCAGCTGATCAGTACAACATATCCCAAGATGTTATTTTGGACTCTCCCAACCACCAAATTCTGTTTTCTCTTATTCAATCCCCCCTTCCATGACAAAACTTCAGCAACTGTCCTCTTTCTTTTCCTAGAGATCTAGCAGACAGAAAACCTCATGATCCTTTTGGAGCCCTTCCCCAGTTGGCCAAGTCCAAGTGAGCTCCACCGGCACCCATGGGAAGCAGAGGTCTCTTCTCTCCGAGATGCAGCTGGTCCTCTGCACTTTCCCCTTTATTCAGAGCAAGTCAAATGACATAAGATTTCTTTGATCACACACCCAGGGATGCTCCTCTATACTCCTGTGCTACTGGGATGAACAACTAGACCGTGAAGCTTCAGAAGAAGGCTGGAAATCCTGAAGACATCTGAAATGAAATGCAGGGAAGACAACGGAGGTGAATTGACAGCCAGAGCTGAGACTCCCAGCCCAAACTCTCAGGGGAAAGATGGCTGGCCTGTGCTCCTTGCTGCCAGTCAAGGAGGACACTCTGGTTGAGGCATGTCAGGAAGAATCTTTATGACCACTAGTGGTATTTGCAGCTCTACATTTAAAGATGATGATAAAGGTAATCAAACTGTCAGGAACAAAGACAGATGGGGAGCTCATTGGAGCCAGCAAGGGATTCCCTGCTTTCAGTTAACAGCTGTGATTTATATTTCATTCGTACCTATGGAGCAGGGCAGCAGTGCTTTACAAAAACACCATAGGGGGGAGTACAACAGACACTGAATTTTTCTGCACTTGGGCTTCTAGACCTGTTTATGCCTTCTTTAGAAATCACCATGAAATATCGCAGGGGTTATAAACTTTTTCTCAGAAAATATTTTGATGACCAGAATTCCCTGATGAGATAAGAACCAGTAGCTTAACTTCCTGCAGCCGGATGTGTCCCGACAATCAGCAGCCCCCCTTTCGCTTCCTTTTCCTCCCACACAAGGCTTTGACAAGGTCCTGACAGCAGGCACCACCAGCCTTATGATCTATTGGAGCTAGGAAGTACACAGTTCTTTCAGAGGTACAGGCTGGAACAGCAGCGGCGGGGATGAAGGAAGGGGAGGGAGGTGCAAAGACCCCCCCCAGTTGCATAGCCATTGACCTTGACCTGCCAGCAAGGTCCACAGCTCAGGTCTTTGATGGCTGTGGATCCCTAGCTGTATATTGGAGACATCTCTTGCTGTTCTCTGAGCTCTCACTTTGTCATGATTCCGGCGTCCCTCCTTTCTTCCGTCTTCAGATGCTGTCTCTTTTCTCATCTTACCTTTGTATAGTGTCACTCCAACAGCAGGGATGGCCAGCAGCCTGACTTTCTTTGTAACACAAAGTCATTCCTGTTAACACGGAGCTGTGTCTGCGCTGATACCGTATCCATGCAACTTGTGTTTCAAGGATTGTGTTTGCTTTACTTCTGTGGATTTAAAAAAACCCCACCAAACCAGTAAGAAAACAGCCTTACTAAGAAGAGTTCTAGCAGTTAATTAGTTTCAACATGGAAAAGGGCCACTGCCCAGCAGCTAAAAATCATCATGTTTGAGTGGTGAATTAAGTCAGCCAAGCAATAAATCTGAGCAACAAACAGTCCCTTTAGCTCAGAGGAGTTCTCTTTCCTCCAAACACTGATAAATGGCTTTTTCTGAGAGCCCACGAGGTCATCAGATTAATAAAGCATTTCAAGTAATGTATGGAAGTGAAGTGACACCCTGCTGCAAGAGATTTGCTGTTAAAGCCAACTCTCTGTAACAGTGTGTGATGCATATAAGGTTTCCAAAGCAAACCCGTCCTCTAATTTAGGACAGTTGTCCAAACTCCTTCATGTCTGTTCTGGTCCATTTTCTTCCTCCTTAGTCATTATTTAGGAGAGTTAAGCTTGAGAAAAACTCACCAAAAAAAAAAGAAAGAAAAATGAAAACTTGGGTTTCTCCCATTGACCAGGCAAAATACTCAGAATATTTACCATGAAGGAAAGCGAAGAAAAGGCATGAAGGAGAGAAAGTAAGTGAAATGCTGAAAAGCTCTTGAGATAATGGTGGGACATGTTTGCATTCTTTGCAGTGGCTGCTTTCCATCCCCTACCACATATATATATATGAAGCTATCACAAGAACGCTGCACCCAAAATACTGGATTTACTTGTTTGACATGAATTGGGCAGGGACTGCTGGCTGCCAGCGCTAACGTCAGGGACGTTTGCCTGACCCAGAACTGTCAGACAGCAGGAAGGTCCAAAGCCCAAGAAGCAATGCTTGGACATCCGGGCGTTAAATAAACAAAAGGAGTTTGACTTTCAATTAATATCTGCAGGCTCAGCGTGAACACAGAATGACCTCATCAGACCCAGCAGGCACATAAAGCCAAGTATGGCCCTGCTTTATGTCACCACCCGATTCCTTCCCTGCGTGTTTGGGGTGGCCCTGATTGGGGCTGCAGATGTGGCAGCAGTAGGCACAGACAGGACAAGATGGGTGATGAATTTAGAGATGCTTGGGGGCAGATATTATGGAAATCTTTCCAGTAGTCGCGACAGTTTAGCAGGGGAACAGATTGCCTGGGAGATGCGACATCTCTGCCAGCGGCTGTTTCTAAGATGGGACGGACATCTGTGGCTGAGAGCATGTCCTGGGTGGCCTCTCATGCTCCCTTCTAACCCAGGGCTGTTCTCAGTGCCCTGGTCTTTAGGGGAAGAGAAAGTAGCGCAGGACACAATTTTTACTTTCGACTCTTGCAGCCAGCCCATGACAGGCCTTGTACCAGAGGCGGAGGGAAGGAAAGGCGAGGGGAACTCCAGCTAGCTCGCTCCATATTTACTGGAAGTTTGTGTGATGGCAGCCTCTCCCTTAAACTTCAGGCTGAATACGTCCCCTCGCTTTCCACTGAAATGGCTTTCTGAAAGCTTGTATTACACTTGGAACAATTTAATATGAAATATATATTTAATAATATGGTAGCACCAAGAGGCTCTGAATAGGACAAACATAAAAAAAACCAGAGCTAGCAATAGCCTCTGCAATATTGTATCCACCGGGTCCCCTTCTTCATGAAATCCTAGCCCAGGTTTCACTTGCCTTTGATTTACTTGAAGTAGAAACCTCTTGAGACAGTCTCCAGTACATTTACTCACCCCAGTGCTCTGCCCTCCGAGTTCTAACACAACACAGCGCTCACGATTACAGCGGCGCTGCCTTCGGCGCACGTCTGTGCCGTGGACAGCTCATCTCCGAGGGGTTGTGTTCATCGCTCTTCCAGCGTCTGACAACGGCTGACACGCAAACCCGGCAGCCCACACGCGACGACGGCTCCAGCCTCTTTGCGGCCTCGTTGACATGCAGCAGAAACCCCAGATACCATATGGAGCGCGGAGGCAGATGGATGGACATATGTATAATCTGTGTGCATCTCTGCTGATGTAAACGTCCCAGCGCAGGCATTAACACTCAAGTATATGGTTTGCATTTGGGGCGCGGGAGAATTTTTCCTCCCATAAAATAAATAGAATACGTTCCGAGCATCTTGGGATGAAGCCATTCTAATCCTTTTATTCTTTTCAAAGGAAAATGATTCCATATTCAGGGCACTGTGCAAACAATTAATTAGCCTAATGAAAATGAAAGGCCTAATTGCTCAGTATTATTATGATCACTGGCAGCCAGGCGTGACCGAAGAACAGGCACTGTCTTACCAGGGATAAAGCTCAAATTTCCAGCATTTTGGGCTCTTTTTATATTTGAACATCTAGCAAAACAATTTTTTTTTTTTTGAGTGGTGGTGCAATTCTCCCTTCTACATGCAAAAAAGCTGGCAGTATTTGGAGACATTTGAATGAGCTGCTATACAATTAAAAAAATGAAGAGGAGAGAGACCCAGCTGGTGTGAAATGACCTGGCTGAATAGAAGTGGATAAAGCTGTAACTTGCCTGAGCTGAATGTTGTGGTTGTGTTTCCACTGCGCGCTTCCAGCATGAGACTCGACTCACAAGATGAGAGTGGTGCAACATTGAGAAAAACAGTATTTTTTAAGGAGCACACCTAAAATTAAAGTACAATCATCCTTAATGCAGCTCCTTTTTCAATGATCTGTTGTTATCCAAATGGAAAAGTGCTTTGAATTCATTCAGATGAATTTGTTCACTGTGGATGGGATCATGAATAGTCAGGTTTGAGGAGCTTTAAGAAACTGAACCATTAGTCACGCATCTCTTGTAACATGGAGATAGAAAGCAGATGATGACTGAACATTGACCTAGCCTGAGGAGTATGGGTGAAATAATTCTTCCTTTAAGCAGCCAATTCTCATGAGAAAGACCCCAAGATTCATCTTTAATTCTATTACCTGCATTGTGCAGAGACTGGCAACCAGAGACTGTTCTTTAAAAACAACGTGGGTGAAGCCTGCTCTCATTCACACCTGCACAACCCCACTGACTATATTATAGAGGGTTTCTCAGCAACTGGATTTTTCGTGTTTTGGCAGGAGAGGATTGCAGTTTAAACTTAACTAGGGGCACTTTTACTCTGTGCTCCACGCTGGCACGCAGAGCTGCAGGACATGCCCATCCATTATCATGCAATACCAGATGCTCACATGGGAAATATGGGTTCCCGGTGTAACCAGTGGTGACAGGCGAGCGCCTCGCTCAGTGGCTTGGGATCATCCCCTGGCAGAGTTTAATACTCTGAACTCATTGCAAAGCGATCAGGAACCCAAGCCTGGTCACTGAAATGAGGTGGGATGGCCCCCTCCTTCCCCTCTCCGTGTGCTTAGTGCAGCACTCCAGGGGATGTTACTCCTTCCCTGTGTAATTTAATAAACTGCTGGCTAGCAAAGAGCAAGGGTAAAGTCAGACCTACACCTCCCCCAGCTCCAGCGATGCAGAGTGAGAGTAGCCCACATCCTTCCCTTGGCGCAGGAGTGGAAATAGCTCTATGCCATCTCAGCAACTCACTGGAAAACAGCAACACAGACTTGGTCACTTGAAGGCTTTAGACACTCCACATTTGTGCTGTGTTGCCTTTTAGGATATAAGTTGTGTCCAAATACAATGGGTTTTGAGAAGGATTAAAAAAAAAAAAAGAAAAAAAAGAAAAAAGAAAAAAAAGAGGTGATTACAATATAGAATAGTACAATTCTGTGAAAAAGGTAAGAACTGCAAATACAGGTTTGTGACTGAAGGTCACTGTACTTCATAATCACTCTTTTAGCTTGCAAAAGTGAAATCAAGAGAACACATTGGCCTTCCTGAAACCAGTTCAGGTCTGTTACCATTTGTTTATGCAGCTAATAATTATTATTGATGCTGCTGGGGACTTTGAGACATCAAAAAATGACATAGCAGGAACGGTCTATGAGATAACTGAATATCCCAGCAACCTTTGTCAGGCTGCCTAACATCATCCTGCTTAGTTGAACACAGCTGCTCTTTACCCTCGGATAGACAGGCACTCGCCACCCCTTACTGATATAAAAGAAAACCCTAACAAAACGAGGCTTTTGTTTTTAATTTATTTTGCAAATCTACCAGTTCATTTTATGAAAGTATGAAATCCTATGTGGTTACATTAAACAGTTACACTACAATCCAGGTAATACAAATAACCGCTACAAAGTTAGTTTTAGGTACTCTTGGGTAACAAGTAGATTTAATGTTATTTAAAATAAAAATAAGTCACAAAGAAGAGAAAAATAGCCTGGTGATTGTCAAAGAATTTAGTTTAAAGCAAGGAAACCAATGTAGACTCTTCTTGTCCTACAAAAAGTTAAGAGAGGAACACTGACATTTACATCATCTTTCAATGTTTATGTTCAATTAGACACATCAAAAAATTTAAGTGCACACATCTACTCAAGATAACAAGAAGAGTTCACAAGTTGTTTGGAAACCAGTGTGAAGTTTCATTCTCTGGAAATTACATTTTCAGTATAACATTACCATCATCCTTGCTTTCAGATGCATAAAAATCCTGTAATATCATTTGTAAAACACACTAGAGCTTCAAATCTGCTCTAATTCAATTCAGTGGGAGTAGGATCAGTCCCTACGTTTAATAAGTACTCCTGATTTACTGAAATCCTTATAAAACAGCCTCCTTCCCAGGAATAAAATTAATTTAGCAAACAAAATACTGTAATAATTCAGGAAAACTCTTAGCTTTACTATCCCACAATTGACACTGCAACCGCATTTCTGAGGACCTTTATGCACAATCATTCCTTCCTCTCCACCAGCAAGAGGACACACAAAGACATCAAGTAACTGTGCCTAGTAAGAACTTGGAGCTATGTAAATAAAGTATAAAAATCAAAGCACAGATTGAACTAATCCAGAAACTGTTCTCCTGACACCTATCTGACACACCTATGGTGTCATTCTGCTGCCTGTAAGCTGCCACTTCTGATGACACATCTGTCAATCACAATTGCATAACAGCTTCTTAAGAAGCAATTAAATGGAGCTTTGATTTTGTAGCTGCATCTCTACATTGCATATGTAGTTGGGGGCAAAATGTCCAAGAAGCTGCTACTGTACATAATGCAACAGTTTCACAGTAGCAAGGAGAGCTGTTTATGGGGAAAAAAAGCAGGTGCAGGTACAATCCTGATGGCCTGTGGCACAAAGGAGATTAGAAAAGTTCATTTTCTCCTGTTGCCTTCACCTCTTTCAACTAGGACATCCAAAATGATACAAACCCTCAAATCTCCACTCATGCATGTGCAACAAACCTGCAGACCTCACTGTAGTACAGGAGTGAAACCAGCAGCATCTTGGCAGGGCTTCTAAGAGAACTAGGCATTTATCCACAAGAGTATCTTTTAACACTGATCACCTCAAAAAACTTAAAGAAACCAGACAGGTTACACAAAACTATACAAACTTTTCACCTGGACATAAAGTGCCACCAAACTATGGAGCAAAACAGAAGTTACTGTTGAGGGCAGCAGCTATTTTAAGTGTCTACAGAAGGCTTTATTCCCCTGAAGCAGATAAAGTTTGCTACTGTCTTGGAAACGGTGCCAAGCTGGTGGGAATGCTACTATAACCAAGACCAGCAATTGTCTTCCTTCCTGACAAACAGCACCGACAGGCCAAAGCCAACTAGGCTGCATTTACTGGTGGCTGACTGCAGAACTTTCCCCAGAAGGTAATTTTAAACGGTAATAGATGCTTCGGTTTCCCATTCCCTCTTATGATACGATAAATATAATTTGTTCAGACCCTTTGTCACGAGCATGCATTACAACAGACGGCCCCACCCTGTTATTACCACTGTGCCTGCTTGTTTTCCGTTTCTACTCATGTAAATGTAATGTCAAATCCTCTTAAGAATCCTGAGCAGTCGCCCAGAATCACTTGTTCAACTGACATTTCTGTAATAATAAGGAAAGAAAAAAGAGTTGTGGGAAATTAAATGGTGCTCCTGTTGCCAAGTTGTTAAAATTATATGGCAATATGCTTCCAGTAGTTGTAAGAAATTAATTTGTGGAGTGCTTACAAGCCTTACATCTACTAAATCTCAACAGGATATAAAATGCTATTTAAGTGATACAACTTATAAATAAATGTTAAGGAGAAAAAAAAATCAGCACCAAAGAGTGAAAGAAGAAACTAGATTCTTGTCTGCACTCCGACTCCTCAAGGCTTGATCTCTACAGCTGAGGAAGCCATGCGGGAGATCTGTGGTGTAGTACTTACAGCCAGCATCCCACCTCCCTGTTCTGCCACCCCTCATCGGCGGATGAGACGCGGCACGTTCGGTAGGTTACTCCACTCCTGAGAACAGTGGCTGGCCAACAGCTCAGCCGGCCCCTCCGCTCACCACTCTCTCTGCAACTGCTCTCTGAAAGTACTAGCCAGAGCAAAGTGAGCGTCACTGCTTTTCACCTCCTTTACTATAATGTTGTTCAGATAGAAGTGCCTGAGACACCTGATCTGTAGATGAATTCATTTTTAAATTATGCCACTACATATTACTGTCATTCTTTTCTCACAACAATGTCAAATACAGTATAAAACTTTGGATTTTCTATAGTGAGTGAAATCAGCAATGTCAAAAGAAAGACAGTGCCAGCAGTGCTGTTACTGCTCCATTCTGTAAGACAGAACCAGGGTAAGGCGCTTTGGCAATCAGCACCAAGTTTAAACGACAAGCTTTGTAGCAACAATTCGCTCTCCACACGCTAGAGTACGCACAAGTTTTCTGCAGACGCATGGAAAACTGAGACCCCCTGGTTGTTCTCTAAGCTGCTTTAAAACTACAACAATTTGTTTAATCCAGCAGCAGATCCTGGTACTATTCTTTCCCTAAGTACAGTACATTTTGATAGCAACATAGAAGCACACGACACAAAACAGATTTGTTCAAGCTCACCATGGTTCTGATGGGCTACACGGACCAAGAGGCAATTCAAAAAGAGCACACAACTCAATTCATCAGGACAACACTGACTCAAAGGAATTCCAGCTCCACTTTGTGAAAGAAGAAAGAGTTCACAAAGGAAAAGATCTTATTGCAAGTTGTACTGCTCAGCTTGGCCACTTCTAATACAGATCAGAAGTATCAGAAGCTACCAAGGAGTCAAGGACAAAGAATTCCTGTTTTCTACATATTTTAAGTATACAAGCTTGCTTTAAAAAGAAAAGCCACTGCACAATATTCCAAAGTGGCTTTCCCTAAGACTTGAAATCATCAGATCAACACTGGCAGAAAATACACATTTCAGTAGCAGTTCTGGCACCTTGCGATTTGGAAAACTTGTGCATGTGGGACTGAGGCAGCTCGTTCGCAGACCCCTCTCTCGCAGTATCCTAGGGTCATCTGTGCTTCCTTCACAACAGTGCATCACTGGACTCAGCAGGTGCCTTCCTCAGAAGGTGCAAACTGGCAGCTGTCGTGAGAAACAGTGTCAATGCTCTGCACTTCTGACTGCGGGTGAATGGACACCTGAACGGCTATCTCTTGACCTTGCTCATTCATGGACCCATCGTCTGAATCCCCAGCTGGTGAATCGCTGCGCTTGATCTCTGGGTTGATGGGGTAGATCGCAGCTTGGGTACCGCAGGCTTGGGTCTGTTTTTCCTCCTCGCCAACTTCATCAGGATCATCAACTCGCACAGCCTCAAAGATCTCCTCCATGAATGCCCTGCAGTTAAGGATCAGTGGTGGAAGGGGAACGCTTCTGGCAAGTTCTTCAATGTACCGAGCAAACTCCATGGTCTTAAACTGAGTGACTTTGGCCAACTCTAGCGTTTTGGCGGATGTAATGATAGGAATACGCTTGGCTATCTCAAAAGCCTTCTGAAGCTTCTCAGCCCCTTCCGTCCTGAAGAATTCATTGATAGCCTTCTCTGTTTTGCGGAGGTGACTGCTCATCATGCACAGACGGGTTATGTTTAAAATGAGGGTGATAGCAAAGGCAACGAGGCACACAATCATGTAGTAGATACTCATGTCTCCTGAGGTGAAGATAACCCTCAGGGTGACTGTGTAATACAAGGTGTCATTACGATTAACAGCTGCACACGTGTATCGCCCTCGGTCAGCAAAGTTGACCTTTGTGATGTTAAGGGAATTGTCAGCAATCCTCCACCGTCCACCTGGAGATTCAAAACAAATAAACTGAGTTAATGAAACAAAAAAATCACTTGGTAAACTAGACACATGCCGTTTCCTCCATCAACAGGAGACGGAGCTTGGAAGTCAGCAGTCCATTTCTAGCATAATACAAACAGCACACAAAGGAATGAAATTTCCTTTTCGGGCTTGTGATACAGAAAGCCATAACCCAGTTACCAAGCCTACTGCTTAATGGTAAATTAGTCTGCATGCTTGCTACACTGGTTCTTCTGCTTTCTCTCATCCCCAGTTTTTCGTGTGCTTTTGGACTACTAGCTCTTTCTGACAGGGAACCTAATTCTTAACTAGTGCTTCTCACTCACTGCGTAACACTGTGTTGAAAGACTGTCCTCTATAAAGTCTAATTTTCCATACGTTCAGAGTCAAAAGTCAAGTGACCCATGAAAAAGATGAGAGTCTGTAAATGGCTCTGCTGGCAAAAGAACCCAGGATTTTCTTCAGACACAGTTTTCTGCTGAGCATGCAGTGCTGATATACAAAACCCACGTAAAAAGAAATCAATAAAAGAAGCTAGCTTTATACAGTATTTCCTATGCATTTATAACTTAGGGGAAAAACTGTTTTCATAACTCATTCTTCTAATTATTCTGCTTTGAACTAATCTCCAGATGGCATTATAACTACAAGGAGGTTACTGAATACTTAAGGCAGAAAGATGGCCTCCGAGAAGATCCTATCAATTAGCTCAATGACCTTCATTAATACTAACAGAATAGAGAAAACCACATGCGCTTCTAAGACATTATTTTTTGAAAATTAAAAACTACAGGGACAGAAGTATAAGAGCCAATAGCTAGGCGAATAAATTCTTCCTCTATACAAAAGGGTTAAATAGCATGTGTTTCATTGTTGGCCATTACAAACTGCATTAGCTTCCACAGTCTTACTGGTGTATAAACCAGGAAAGAAATGTAGTAAGTTATGCCATACTTTAAAAAATCCTGTAACAAAATTAATGCCCTGATTGCCAGCTGGAAAAGGTCACAAGTTGTGAAGAATTGTGTTTAGTTCACATGTTTGGAAAAATAGAATATTAACCAGAGCAGTAATAAATAAAAACATCAGTTAGTATCTGGTAGGAAGCTGATTAATTTCTTCTGTATTGAATACTGTGATGCCTCGTGAACAAAATGATTCTGTGGGGCAACATAGCAGGATGCATGGGCTAGGACAGAAAAACTCAGGTACAATTCACACGCCACATGCCAGAGGGCAAAGGGCTCTGTCTTGCTCTCTCCTTATCTCCCAACTGTAAAAATGGGAGGATAGGAAGAGAAAATGGTAATAAAGTCCCAGAGGTTTTCAGATACTGTATAAAAGGGGAATACTGAAGGATAGTAATCAGCAGGAAAGCTCACCTTCATCTTTCTGTTCAAGCAGGTGTCCTCTGGAGTTATACCAAAGAATATATTCGTACTGGCTGATGTTCAGTTTACATTCAATTAAAATACTGGTCCCCTCTTTGGCTATGATATCATGGTGTGCTGGAGAACTCACTAAAGCTTGAGACACTGTATGAAGTGATGCATTGAAAGACTCAAAAGCAACTGTCCTGTTAAAAGCTACATTTTCCAGTGTAAATTCAATTGAAAGATCAGCACTAACAGTCAAAATTAACAGACAATAGCTGAGCTTCATGGAAAGCTAGAGAAAATTCTTTTTTCATTTAATTTGGAGAAATGAGGTCATATGATATTAAGCTGTCTGTATTACTCTGAGATAGGAGAGGAGGCTCTTGATTTGGTCAGTGATAGAAAATGTCTTGGATCCAAACGCACTTTCAAGACCTTCAATATTAGCAGTGGAAACTGGAAATCCAACTGAAAAAAAAAAAGAATTAAGTTTATTAATGATAGCAACCTTACGGCGCATTCAAATTTCATTTCCAGTAAACAGATTTCAATTAGCATAATATAAACTGTCAGCTGAGAGGTTCCAAATCAGAGCTTTGCTCAGAATACAGTAATGAAACTAGAGTAAGAAGGCATTAGCACAACCTTCAGTCTTCTAGATGTTCATCTTCCTATCCAAATAAATAATCTCAGGAACAATAATAATTAAGGGGAAAAGGTTTTTAAAAAAGAACATATTGTTCAGACTACTCGAAATGCATAACTATCTTTAGGGTCAGAAAGTACATTCTGCATTTGCTAACAGAGAAAAAGTGCTTTCTTAACAGAGGAAGAAAAGCAAGGAAGAGGACATAATTTCTGCCACCCTCCCCACCAATATCAAAGTGCTTTTAAGCCCTTGTTTTCTAAAGCCATTCTTTCATTTAGCATCTAAAAAAAAAAACCAAAGCACACACCCATCTGATTGTTAGCATTTATACATCTACTTACTTGATTTTAGAGGCACAATCAGTGTTAAATGTCTAAATACTATATGATGTGCTTATAGTTTCTTGTGTTGGGAAAAATCTCTTGGCAGTTATCTACAGCCACTGAGAGGAAGTCCCTTTCTGAATATCAGGACACTGATGTCCAAACATATTTCCTTTTTTGCAATCTCTCTTGCTGTTGCCACTGTAATTTCTAACTCTGCCCCTTTTTATCTTGTTTGTTTTACAATAAGCTCCTGTTGAAAATCTTTTACTTTATGCTGCTACATCTCAGCACTTGTATCTTGTTTATCATCTTCTCTACCCAAGTTTCACAGCAATTTGAAAAATTGTTTTGTCTAGAGACAGAATTTACACTCTTCAAACTAATGTGCACAAAAGATACTTTAAGACATTAGGATACAGGCTTTAATTGTATGTTCTTTGCACACAAGGATTTTCCCTTTTTAAAAGCCAGAATAAAACAAACTTGTAACAAAATGAGATGACACCAATAAGAGAAATTCTGTAACCAATTTTCCTGGAAGCCTGATTCAAGAAAATTTCTAATCCAATGTGCATTCCCAATGTGCGTTATGTTTCCATCTAGACTGCTCCAGAGCCCTAAAAAACAATTTACAAAGTACAGAAGCCTCAAGCCAAAATGTTACCTTAAAGAATATCTGACTTCATCCCCTTGACTATGTGACTTCAAATTTATCATCTTTTCTTCTACCAATAACAAATACTAGTAGAGGTGAATTTCATAAATATAACAAAACAAAGGAATACATTTTCTTAATAAATAATGCAGACACTTCTCATCCTTCCAGAATCACTAGTTAACACTGCCTAAAGCAGACAGAAATTCTATCACTTATGAAGCATAATTTAATATAAATAAATACCAGTCATTTGTACTAATTGTCTTTTCAGCAGAGAAAAATTAAGCATATTCAAGAACGGGAAAAACTGCTGATAACACAATACTCAGACTGGGAATTTTTTTTAAGTTGAAGTTAATTCAACTTAAATTCAAGGTCAAAACAGATTCCAGACTTAACATCTGATGAGAAACGTGTATCTGACCCGTTTCTGTTGTGGCTGTTGCCAATTTAATAAAGGCGGCAAAGACAGCTGTGTCCAACTCTCCTTCAAGCTTGACTAACCACCTCACCCACTGAATCCTGCAAGAGAAACTGGAAAACAGGCCCTCCGCTTGTTTTTCTGTAAACAGCAATCCCTTCATCTGCCCTCTTATTTTTTTATTGGTCCCACTCTGTTTTCTATCATGCCTCTTGTCCATTCATTTAAGAAGAGACCAGCGCAAAGAACTCAATTATGCCATTGTGCTGAAGAAGCTACTTTCCCACAGCTAAACGGTTAAAAAGTACCAAGGGCTCTTTTGTTCCTGCTTTCCATCAGTTACACTTTAAAGAAAGGTTACTGAGTCCTGCTGCCTCCAGAGAAGAGCATCCCAGTCACATCACCTGCACAGGCCTGAAAAAAAACCCCAATACTAAGGTTGCTGCTGATCAACAACTATTCTTCTGTTTGAAGGAGTGGTCTTAGCCTTCCTTTTTTAGACCCCTAGCATTTTCTGAGGGTTTCAGACCCTTCAGAAGGCTGGTGACAACTTGGTAACCTTGTGCAGATTTCTCAAAGGCAGGCTGCGGCTTGTTAGTAGTTTGCGGACCGCTGACATTTGGATTGCCGGCATTGCCATTTGAGTGTCTGTCACAGCTTGCGCTAGCAAACGATATGCGGTCACAGATCTTCAACATGCATTGCTCCACGACGCAGCTGCCTTCAGTTAAAAATGCCACTGCACTTAATGGCTTCTGCACGCATTGGAACTTGACTTCACAGCTTTTGATGCAGTTACAACTGATGATAGCGCTGCAGTGAAGACAAACCCTCATCTTCAGTAGTGAATCAAACACACAGAATAACTTCCAATCTTCCAAAACAATAACCTCCCAACTAATAATGTTTTAGATTTATTAAAGAAAAATTCTGGTACCTCCTGTACCTTGCCTGTGTTATTGTCATTTTAAATTATTAAATTTAAATTGTTAGATTTCCAAGTGTCTGTGACACTCCTCCTGAAACCTCAATTATTTAACACAAGAAATACTCAGCAACATTTTCCCTCATAAGAATAAGATAATTATCTTCAGTAATTGCATATGCTCTCCACTATATTTGCACTGAGCTTGCATAATGTATAAAACATCGGTGATGGGTCATTGAATTTTATTATTAAACTCTTCGAGGTCTGATTTATTAGAAATTGTTTGTCACATTTCGCTTTTGGAAAAGCCATTATTGCTAAGCAGACAATGATCTCTCACTACTGAGCACTGAGGAAAATAAAATAGTTTGGGGACTCCATATTCTTCAACCATGACACTTATGCAAAACAGCTGCTGGAGCTGATAAAGGATCCAAAAAGGATAAAGTGTGAGCAGTGCCAACATCACAATTGTTCAAGAAAGCATTAATCCTAAGCAAGATGAAATGTGCAGAATAGAAACTGACTATTTTACAACTGAAGTTGAGCTCAATATATTTAACCTTTACTAAACTGTAAGTTGTAACAACAAATAGTGTTGCAAAGATAAAAATCTGCGATGCATACACTTGTATGAGTCATCTTTGGCTCTTATCCTGAAAAAGTGTATGTATGTTTAACTGAGAGCACTATAAGTGGTCCCACTGAGGTCAATGGAAGTACTGACAGTACTTAAAATTACGCACATTTATAAGGCACTGCAAAATTGGGGCCCAAGAGGTTGCAAGTTATATGGCTTTACACTCGCTGCTCGTAACATCATTTCATACCTGGAGAAAAGCAAAGCAATAAACCGAGAGACATCTGACAGACCGCAGACTGCTCTAACTGACTGCCACTTCTGGCACGCACCGTGGAAACGTATTTTGGCATTTACAACAAGCTAACTGGTAATAATGCACGCTAAAGAGATCTAAATGGTTCACTTTTGCACAGAGCACACCTTCCTACCCGCGGTGTGACATTTTGCAGAAATAAGGCTGCTGTGACCATCCCGTGAGACCCCTCTAACCCTCTTTCAAACCAGGGAGCAGCATTTGGCGGAGCCCGTTAAGACATTAACTCCTGGAAAGTTGAAAATAGATGGTGTGCTCTCGACAAGAGGCACGGTCCCAGCACAGGAGAGGCTGCAGGGGGGGTTCACCTTCTGCCGGGACCAGCGAAGGCACCCGCAGCCCAAAAAAACCAAGGTAAGGTGCAAACGGTCAGGAGAGCAGGGCAGATCTCACCCGGCGTCGCTGCCCTACGGCACGTGGTGTCTTGCGTGTACGTGGTGCCTGGGCTGCCCGACACGCGTCGTGGGGTAACTCACGAAGGACACGGGATCAGCCACACACAAGAACAAGCTTTTTTTTCCCCTGCTGTCAGCTAAAACCGCTCAGGGACAAAACTCCACAGAACGGGAACCCTGTCCCCAGCAGCCCCGGCCCCACGCGCGTCCACGTTCGGTCGGGGAAAAACCCCGCTCAAGGCTGCAGGGAACACGGTGTACGTCCACACTGCTCACACCGCAACCCAGAAAACCCAGGCCATGCCGGCCTGACGTCACAGGGGCATGGCGTCACACCAGAAGACCGCCCCCCCCCTCGTCCCCCGGCAACATCTCCATGCCAAAACAGCGCGGTAAGAAACGGGCCCCCGACTTCTCCCTCAGCAGCGGGGTGGGCGCGGAGGGCCTGCGCGCCGCTGCGCCGTTCCCCCCGACTCCGACGCCGCCAGGTAAAACCTGGCGTCACCGTAACGCCGTGAGGTAGCGGTACACCGTTCTCACCGGGAGGAGGGTGGCCGGGCCCGACCCACCCCGCACCGCCTCACACCGCCACTGCCGCCGGTCCCGCCGCCCGGACCTGTTTCCCCGCGCGCTCTTCCGGGCTGGGCCGCACTTCCGGGGTCAGCCGGCCCGTGCCGCTCTGCGCCTCGCCTCGATGGTTACGGTCCGCCCGGTGGGGGGGAGCGCGGAGCTGGCGGGGCGGCCCGGCCCGGCCTGGCGGGTGAGGCACCGCACCGGGGCGGCGGAGCGGCCTTCGGAGGGCCGGGGGCACAAGGGGCTCGAAGGGACCTTCTGTGGGACGGGGCGTCCTAAGGGAAGGGGGGGCTCTGGGGCACCCGTGGGTCCGCTATGTGCAGACAGCCCCGTGTGGGGGTTATGGGGCCCGGGGGGGGCGGGGGTGTCTCCCGGGGAAGCGAAGACAGAGGGAGGCCCCCAGGGCTGGGGAGCGCAGGGGGGTGCCCTGGGTGGGGACGGGCCCGGCGGGGTGCCCCGGGGGTGCTGGGGCTGCCGCGGGGTGAGGGGTCCCTGCCACAGCCGCTGCGGGGGGCAATGGGGCTGTGGGGGCCCTGCCTGTCACCCAGCGCTGCCCTCTCCGCGGGGGCTGCTGTCTGCCCCCTCGCTAAGGCCGACAAAAGCCGGGGGGGGGGGGGGGGGATAGCTGCCCTGACTGCATCAGAGGCCGCCTCTGCGGGGGCGATGCTGGGGGGCCGTGGGATGCTCGGAGCGACCCTGCCTGTCCCTGCCTGTCCCTGCCTGTCCCTGCCTGTCCCTGCCTTCAGGTTACCGCCCTGGAGCTGGTGAAGTGCTGCCAGCAAAGCCAGTGGGAGGGAGAGACCTCTGCCCCGTGAGCAGGCCGCAGCATGGCAGCCCCGTTCGTGGGCACCGTCATCCCCAATGTGCGGCGTCGGGGCTGGTTGCTCTGGCAGCTGGAGCGTATTTCAGATTCTGGGTGGTGGTAATGCCATGGCGAAGCTCACCCCTAAATACGGAAGCGAACTGGTTGCTGCCTCCCTACCTGCCCAGCTTTCTGACAGCTATCCCGTCGTATGTGACACCCGTCAAAGCAGCTGTCCCAAGCAATTTGTTTTCGCTTTTTTTTTTGGTGAAGCAAGTCATGGATGTAATTATCTGAGGACCTTCTGTACCTTTCATTTGCTTTTCAGAGTTAGCAACCTGTTTCTTTCCTGCGGAGAGGGCGTGTTGGTTAGATAAAGCCATGTGTTTTGTGGGACTTTAAACTTCCAAGTGTGACATTCTTCCAGTCAGACGTAACTCGGTGTACACACTCCCTTAAAAACATAATCTGTTTGTGCGGGTATGTGTGGCAACATGAAGGGATTTTTGTCTTAGTTGTGTTTAAATAAAATGTGATGCTTTTGAACTAATGTCAAAGTGTACAAGGGAGTGATTATTTTATCTGCTTTGCTTTCTACGAATGTTCATAGTCATGTCCGAGAGAGACAGTGGTGAAAATCTGGAAGAAGATACCTGTTACAAAGATGAAAATGAACAGAAAGCAGAGGAACTCAGCTGCGCTGAGAGCAGTGAAGAAAGAGAGCAAGAGCTTGAGCCTGTGCCTATGACTCGGAAAAGACCTGAACCCAAACCCCCCAGCCAGCCTGCTGCCACAGAAAAGCCCGCAGCTGAAACCCTCAAGGTATGTTCCTGTGCTTGCTCTGAATAACGTGACTTCACATTTCATGGCTTTATGCACAGAAGAATTTTGGCTGTAAGCCTCACGGCTTTTTTGAAAATTCACATTGCTCTTTATCTGCAAAGAAAAAGCTGCCCCAAAGTTAGACATCACAGACTGCTTGTGTTCTTCTCCTCACCATAATACCTGCATCACTCTTTCCTGCTGTTCTTCATTAAAGGTCTCAGATTCTCCTGCTGCAGTTCAGACAGGATGGGGGTACTGGGGAAGCTGGGGGAAATCTCTTCTGTCAACTGCGTCTGCTACCGTAGCTACTGTAGGTAAGGCTCTTTCTGGTATTTGATAAATATTTTAACTGTACCTCAGTTCTCAAGCTAGTGCTCTTGAGCTTGTTTCTAGAGAAGGGGATTTCTGTTACAGAAGCAATTATTGGAAAAATGTCAAGAGAATTGTTCAAGTAAAGGGGAAAATTTGTACCAAAAGTTACAGTAAGATTAGAGGGATACACACAGCCAAAATTACTTTCAAGTTTTTAAGATGTTTGCATCATTTTCAGCTGGTGTTTTAAACTGGTATTCAGCTGGTACTTGATTTAAAAGCTGAGATGAAACCTGCGTACATTACATTGGTAAGCAATGGATAGTAGTAGCTTTTAGTGCTGGTTAAACTGTCTTGAACAGGAGGAATCCATAATAATAATAAAAATATGCAGCCCTAATCCTGTTTCTGTTCTGATTTCTCTCGTATGTCATGGTTAAAGTACTACTGCTGTCTTCTCTAGGTCAAGGTATTTCAAATGTCATAGAAAAAGCAGAAACAACCCTTGGGATCCCCAGTCCTAGTGAAATGTCTTCAGGGACTAGAGAGACTACAAGAGGTCAGTTTTTACTGCATGAAAACAACACTGAAACATTTCTCATAATCAGCCCCAAAATAGCATCACCTTACTCTGCATCTTGCACATTTTCTGTGTGCTAAAATAACACTCTGTTGCTTACTTCTGTTAGCTCTGAAAAGTATGTAGGGAAATAATCCCAATTCTAGCCCTGCTCCTGGCTGATGCTCGGTGTTTGTTAGTTTTCTCAACTCTGCAGCTGACAGGATCTTTTTTTGGGAGTGAGGAAGTTAATTTCCTGTCTTCTAATGCAGGAAGTGAGAATCCTGGTGCTAGCAGCACAGATGCAGTTGATGATGGCAGTTCCTTTCCTATTGCTGGGGCTCTTGGAGTTTTATCAACCATCTCTACAGCTGTCCAAAGCACAGTGAGTGAGTTGGGAATGCAGGAGAAAGTGGGTTTAAGAGAGCATTGGGTTTTCTGCCTTTTGTCTGAAACATTCTAAGAGGAAACTTTTCATTTTGACTTTTGTGGGATGAATGGTGAGAAACTGTTTCAACCTTCAGTCTTTATCCTGCACCTTGCTTCTAACTGGCGCTTGAGTAAGTTGTCTTGAATTGTGATAATTCCGTATTAAATGTTGGTACGTAACAAAAAAACCTAATGGTGGACCGTGTGGTGCATGCATTCCCCTGCACGTCACTTCTGTACTCTGTTATCTCTGCTCCCTTCCTTTAGAGTATTCAGGTAAATGCAGGGTCAGACTCATTCCTGGAATATTTCCACTGATTTCCACAGAACTGTCTAGAGATTAAATCCATTCTCCTCTTCAAAAACTTCTGTGAAACTAGCCCAAATTGCTTAGAAATCAGCTTGTTCCTGTGACCATGAGAAATGCACTTCAGAGGAACCCATTACCCTTAGAAACTGCTTTTGTGATCTGCTGTCTTGTCAATTTGCCCATGAATCTGAACGAGCCGCAGATGGAAAGCTTGCTTCTGCTTTTAAGGCTTGGACAAGACTTAGCAACCAAACCCCACAGGTCCAGTGTTTTCTGATTGGAAGGATGAGAACTAAATACTTTAATACTTTAATGTGCTGAGAACTAATCTGTTCACAAAATGTATTTCCTATCAGATTGCTGTAGCTGCCTGGGTGCTGTATTAAACTGTTGGATGATAATGTATCATTGATCTTTCCCTGTCCTTCCACTCTGTGGCGATTAGGGTTGAATTTTAGGGTGACAAGGACCGATTTGGCTTGTATGTGAGTGTCTGGTGTAACATTGCTGATATAAATCCTCCAATTCAATTTCTTCAGTTGTATAGTCTTCTGTGAGTTTTATGTGCTGTCTGTATCCAAATCTGATTCCTAGGGAAAGAGTGTTATTAGTGGAGGTCTGGATGCCTTGGAATTCATCGGGAAAAAGACAATGGATGTAATAGCTGAGGGAGATCCTGGATTCAAAAAAACAAAGGGCCTAATGAACAGAAACTCTACGTTATCTCAGGTATGGCAGTTCCACGTCAGCTCCTCGTTGGTTTCTCTCATTTCTTCTCCCTTCTTTTGTGGTCCTGTCATTAAGCGACCATTTACTATTGAACCAAAAGCCTTCTCCTCCCATATTCTGTATCTTTTGGTACTGACCTGAGTCCTCTGCTTTTCTTTTTCAGGTCTTACGAGAGGCAAAAGAGAAAGAAGAGCAGCAGACAGCTACGGAGGTTACCATGGCTACAGAGAAGAAAGCCCATTATGGGTTACTGTTTGATGAGTTTCAGGGTCTTTCGCATCTGGAAGCCTTAGAGATCCTTTCCAGAGAGAGTGAATCAAAGGTAATGGCCTTGAGCAATTTGCCTTCTATTTTGAGTTCAGTTGAGCAGGGAAAAAAAAAAGATTAGAAATATACGTATATACATGTAAAATCAGGTGCTCAGAACTTGCTATAAAATGATAGATTACACAACTTCACTTTGACCCCTGCATTATGATGTGGTGTTTACCCTGGGAGCATTGTGTCCTGTCCTGGACTCCCAGAGCTGTTCTCTTTACCCAGCTAGCCTCAGTTCCTGCGTGTCTTCAACAACTTACCACAAATTACTCTCTCGTCATACCCACTTGTTTGCCGCCTTGCTCTGGAGAAGAGGAGAGTATTCTAAGCACAGCAGATTGTCCTCTCCGTTGTGGAGCAGGGAGGAGGGCAGATCAGCATGTAATTTCAGAAGTCATTCACTTTTTTTATGAAAGAAATTATTTGAATAACTCCTTAAGAAGCCATTATTATCTAATGAGACTTCAGAAATAGGTCTTTTTCCCTTTCTTCCTTCCCATAGGAAAATACCACTTTCTCATTAATATCAGTCTGTAATGTTTTTACATGTGATGTAAACCAGTGCTACCTCTTCATGCTGTTTCTTTTTCTTGTTGGAGTTATGATTCTCTCTTGGGCTGTGCTGCCCCTAACTAGGTGAAATCAGTTCTAAATGCCCTCTCTGGAGAAGAGTTGGACACACTGAAGGAGGAAATGGAGCAACTCAAAGAAGCTTTTTCTTTACCTGAATTCTTTGAAGAAGAGGAGGAAGAAAAGAAGGGTAAGAGAGCCCTAGGTTCTGGGAGGAGAAGCTGGTTCTCAATTAAATTCTCAGTGCAGAACCAACCAGCCCTGACATCACTAGCAATGGGCATGATGACAAAGTTAAGTTATTCTTTAGCTGAATGCTTAATCGTAAAGCCATCTGTGGCCAGGAGCAGGACAGGTAGCTTCATCTCTGGAAAGCTGCTGTGCATTAATTCTGTAGCAGGAGCAATTTCTCGCCAGAGCAGGATTAGAGTTGCTTGACTCCTGGGCAGTTCATACAACTGACCATGAGCCAAAATGCAAATTCAAAGAGATGCTGGGTTCCCCTGACCATGAGGGAAAGACTATGAATAGAGTTGTCCAGCCTGTGGGAAAGCGAAAAGCCTTTTTATGTATTTATTTTTTAAATGAGAGTTAGCCACACAGATCGAAATGCTCAGAGGTGCCTTCCTACGCAAGAGCCATGTGATTCTTGAGGATTATGCAGATCTTAATGTAAATTTCTTGCATTGCCTTTACCTAAATGGCTCATGAGGGAGGGCTTACACACCTGCACTTGCTATCACTTAACATTTAATGTATCTTTTATACTTGCACATGATGGATCTCGCAGCCTCCCCCTCACTGCTAACGTCTGCCCTGCCGTGTATATTAGGAGAACCATAGGTTTTAAGTGATATTTCAGATTCTCCAAGGAGGTGTGCAAGTTAGTGCGTTATAAAATGCTGCCTGAGCAAAAGCTAACCTTCTGGTACTGGTATCTGCACCTTCTCAGGTTTGATCCGTTCTTGCCTGAGTTGATGATTCAAAGTGAAATAAAGGAAAGAGTTGACAGACTTGTGCATCAAAGTGCTGCTTATTCCTGTATCTGCCCTTTGTGTGGATTTTTTAACCTTATCTGTCCTTTAGGAGATGAAGAGTTCACAAAAGAAGTGACAGACTTGTTTTCAGAATTGCGTATCTCCTCAAAGCCAGACAAACTGATCACAGTGAGTTATTTCCCATCTTTTAAACACTGGAGAGATTCCTCACAGGAACTGCTGCTCAGTCCTGCTTTGCTTGTGAAAATCCCAAAGGCATTAAAACCATCTGTGTTGTAGATCCTTTGACAATGGTAGACAAGAGAGGCCTTTTCCTTTGACTTCGTGGGGCAAAATCATGTTCTGTAATGTCTGTGGCTCTGAATCAGTAGACACTGATGTGTCTTTGCCCTGTCACTGGGCAGAAATAAGTGGTGGCAAAGATAACCAGGAGCCATAAGCCTTCAGCCACCACAGTGAAATCAACATACAGTCATGAATTGAAGCCCTGCTCTTGGTACAAAGCAGCTGGTTTTACTGCGTTCAGAAGTTGGTAAGAGGTAGAATTGCCTTGCCTTCATTTCACTACCCTTCAGATCCACCAAGTGGCAGCAGCATTCTGCAAACATATTTTTAAAGTGCCTCTGTTAGTCGTGGTCTTGCT
Organism: Balearica regulorum gibbericeps; assembly: GCF_011004875.1. NCBI lineage: Eukaryota > Metazoa > Chordata > Aves > Gruiformes > Gruidae > Balearica > Balearica regulorum. The sequence continues at coordinate 14,056,868 of NC_046197.1, forward strand.
GGCAAACTCCAGCAGCGGTGCTAGAGAAATGACTGCCATGACTGCCCCCCTCAGCTACATCAGTGTAGCCAACCCTCGACAAAGTCCTGAAGGCACTAGGATCATTTGTCCTGGTTCTTCTCACCAGCTCAGGAATCATAGCTGTTTTTCCTCTAGAGAGAGCCAATACTCCATGTTTTGTGGTGTGCAGGGAGGCTTCATTCCAGGCATTAAACACTATGGCACATCTTCATGCAGGTGAGGACATCTGCTCATGAATGGATAGCACGATTCAACAGTAGTCTTCCTAAAGAAGAAGAAGAGAGTGAAGAAGACCAAGAAGTAGAATCTGGAGATGGTGACCATGATGATAAAAAATCAGTAGAGGTAACTGAGAAATGAAGGAAGAGAATATCTGACTGCAGAGTGTTTATCTGGCTGCTAAGTTACAGTTGTGATTCCCAGAGTTTATGGGTTTCTATTTCTGTGCAGATTCTGAGGTCTGAAAGGGCAGTGCAGTGGTAGTACATTGTGTGACTCACTTGTTTTAAATAATAAAAGCTGCTGGTTTTTGTATGGTATGGAGAATCTTTTTAACTCTTGCAGGATATTCATGCATTTGCCATAAGAAGTCTGGCTGAACTGACAGCATGCTCCATTGAAATGTTTCACAAAACTGCAGCTTTGTTTCTACATGGTCAGAAACAAGAGGTGACAGCCACAGACAGAGCCAAGTCCCTTTCACAGTAAGTTCATCTCTTCCTAAATTTGTAGCATATAATTACTTACATACTGATTAAACTGTCTAATAATTCTTTGCAAATCCATGGGATGCAGGGCTCTTGAATTCTGCATGTGTGTTGAAAGTTGCAATGGGTGGCATTACTATCTTCCAGCAGAATTCAGGTGTCTCTCTTTTTCCAGCTAAAAGACATTTCTTGACAAGAAAGAAGAAACTCTACTTGAAAGCTATGATATAGCCAAGAAGAAGGTTTGCCCTAAGCTTGTGCCAGTTAGCAGATAGACATTTAAAATATGACAAAGCAGTTGTAGTATAAAAGTGATTCTTAATTACCTTTTTGTTAATCATTTAGTATGTTAGGTATGTGATATTGTAAAATTACTGCAGCTAATTAGTAGATTGGTCTTACTGATAATGCATAACATGAGATTTTTCTTTTATGTCAGGAGATACTTGGCAAGTGTATGAAATATGCAGTACTTTCTAATTCAGAAAATGATGCTTGTCAGAAAAAATACCCAACTTAGTACTGTTCCTTCTTGAATGGATGTGTCTGTCCTCTGAATGCTGTTTTAGATCTTAGGCTTTAATTATGTATTTTTCCATCTTTCTCCTCCCCAATTTATTTGGGGAACTTCTGGATCTTCATACACTGTTCATATGCTCTATATATCAACTGAGGTTTAATTTAGCTTTATATGCATGGAAACAAGGTATTTGTGTTTTAGACGAATGCTAAAAGAAAGTTATTCTTGTAGACTGTATTTGCTACATGGTTTTCCCACTCTTCTTCCACAGAATGACAATTGTGCTGTGTAAAGAACTGTCAACCTTCTCTAAAGAGTTTACTACATGCTTAACAACTGCAGGGGTAAGAGTTACACCATAGTTCTTAGGAATGAGATGCGGTTAGTTGATGACAGCCTTGGGATCTTCACCACAAAGTCCTTTTTGTATTTGCACATTTATATATGTAGTTTTTTGCCTTGTGAACTCATTTTCTAGGTCAGTGTACCCCAAATTGTGGCAGCTGAATGTATGCTGAGCTTTTGAATGCCTCCTGCTGCATTCAGCCTGGCACAGGGTGTGGGGGTTGGGAATTGGTGCTGGCGGTACTAAGGAGACAGAAGAAGATAAGGTTTGTGATCCTGTTGTGGATTTCTCAAAACACTCGGGTGTTATTGAAGATAATATCATTATTTCCAAATTCTCCAGATGTCCACAGTTCATTTGAAGATGCAATGTGTGTATTCATATACACCTTGTGTTGGGCATATGTGGGTTACATTGTTATTTGCATGCTGCAAGGCAGGTCCTCTGCAGCTTGTGACTTAGCTTTCCTGTAGGGAGCAATCGTGATTTTAAACGTACGGAGGATTTAGCTTTATCTTGCTTGAAGAAATGTGATCGAATTTTCAATCAGGATAATATATGTGTGATTTCTGCAGGCCAAAGAGAAAGCAGATGTGCTGAATCCCTTAATCACTGGAGTGTTTTTGGAGGTCAGTTATGCTAAAGTTAAAACTTTAAGCTAGTACTTAAAAAATAGATATGCTGGGTTTTTTCCACTTCAGTATCCTTATGCATGCCAAGTTCTCTAACCTATGGTCTAAGATTCTGCTTACCTATCTAATAACTTAAAAGTTTTAATAAACGTCTGTAGATTTGCACAAGACATGAGTTACTTAGTGAAGAGTGAGCCTTATGTGGTCTCAGCTGACAGTTATGATGGGTCAAAAGGCATACGTTGAATTCAGCAGTCTGGATTTCTAGAATTTAAATGTCCAAAGTCAAACCTTAGACAAGCTCAGAAATTAGCATGCAAGAGTCCCAACACTTCCTAGCTGTGTAATTAGCTCTCAGTGCTTGTAAACTTCTGAGGTGTGGTAGGAAATGGGTGTTTCCTGTTGGTGTGTTCTTCCTTCCTGCCACAGCTTATTTGTGCTTCACTTTGAAACAAATTCTTCTCATCTGTTAGCAAAAACAGCAACCTACATTCAGATTGCACTTGATCTTGTTTGGCAGTTTTTAAGCCAGTGGCTTTTTTGCTTAGTGGCATAAATCCACTCAAAAACTTAGTATTAAATTGATTTCTAGAATGAAGCCTTAAAAATCTGACAAGCACTAGGCTTCTGTTTCTTATATGCATTAATCAATGCTGTTTGAAATGAGTATGTGGTTGGTAAAACTGATTGGTAGCATAATTATTCATGTGTGTATTTTGATTTTTGTTTTCATAGGCTTCAAACAGTGCTTCATATATCCAAGATGCCTTCCAGCTCTTGCTGCCTGTACTGCAGATCTCTCTTATTGAGGCTAGAACGGAACTATCGCAGCAATAAAAGTCCTTCTAATTAAGAACTGTTTGACCTTCCCACTTCATAGTTTCCGTGCTGGAGAATGATGTAATGGCTCTTATTAAAGGGAAAAAGATTAACTCTGATCGCTGCTGCAAGAACGGTGATTAAATGCAGTCTGGCAATGACAGCTCTTACAGCGCATTGAGAGATGTGATTAGCATAGTCCAGGCTGGTGGACAACGTGACAGACTTAAAGCGCAGGTTGCTTCTCTGTTTTCATGGACTGTCTGTATCTTTTCACTGAAATCCCTCTGCTGTATGTGTTAACAAGCTCTTTGGAGAAGCTCTCTGGACTGTGAAGACAATGCTGGAGAAGAGAGTAGCAGCCGGCTAGTTAAAGAGTTAGCTAAAATCATGGTGTGATTTTTGTAAGTCAGAGAGGCATAATTAGGTTTCTGATAGCTCTTTGTTGATGTTGAAGTAAATATTGGATAGGAGGTGCAAGAAAAGGCAAATATTTATGATTATGAACCTTGCAATTCCTAGGCTGGGAAGAATAGAGCAGAGAGGATTCCTTATCAAGGCGTTGTTGCTGAAGAGAAGCCCCGGCTTCCTGAAGATGTCTGTTAATGACTCAGGGATGTGGGACGGGGACTCTCACTAGGGTGCTGTTTCTAATTCTCTTGCAGAGTGCTTGCTTCAGCACAAGCTGGGAAAATGCTGATCTGGTCCTAAGAATGTGGGTACTTTTCTTTATAGCAATAAATGAGAACTGGCTAAAAGGGATTGATTTGTGTTTGGGCAATTTAATGAGAGAATTTAGGAGGAGGATTCCCCTTTTTCAGTGCAGCTTGACATGTCGGCCACAGACTGTTCACAAACTCAGGTACTGCTTTTCTCCTGTTTCTGTGTAAAAACAGTCTAATGCAATGCTCCTTCTTCTTGGAAGGTATATTAAAGTAGGGGGAGAGGAAGCAATTTGGTTCTGTTAGTGGGAGTCCTAATTTGTCTCAGAAGCTGCTCCACATATGGTATCTGATTCTTTGTGCTGTGAAAGTTCCCTGCTTTGTTCCCTTTTGCAATTTCTATCTTTTGAGGCTGCCTGTTAGGAGGGAGCAACCTCTGTTGGAATCACAAGAGCAGAAATGCACAGCTAAAATGGAACTTCAAGAAGTCCAGAATAGCTAACCAGAGGTGACTGAGTGTCACACCTGCCTCTCTACTTGCTCATTGGTAACAATGATGCTCAAATCCCATTTTGAAAATCCTCTGGGTTTTAGCAGGTCTTGCACATTTCTGCTGTACTGAAGGCTTAACGTTCCTCTGCTCTTTGTGCAGTAGAGAAGTGTTTTTATTATTAGAATACCTTTTGGCTAATGCTTTTCTGATTTTTATATATATGGAAAAAGCCTTGCCTTAGTCCTGGTTCAATCTTGAAAGGGAGAGCCTTTTTTTCATCTTAAAGGAAACTAGACTTGAATGTGTCTGGGTAAAAAAAATCTGCACTACAATAAACTATATTATTTTTTCTTCTTTACATTGATAGTATTATTAAAGAAAGGATTTGTTTTGACAACCATTTCTGTTAAGAGCTATCAAGATAGCAATGGGCACGAACAATATGAGAAGAACAAACTGTAGGTTTTTTTCTTTTCAGCCCTGATTGTGGTTTGTGGAGCTGGGTGCTGCTCTGGGGCCAGGACAGCTGGGGCTTTTGGCATGGCAGGGTACCGCCTCCTCGGGAAGAGGGCTCTGACCCCAGGCTGGGGAGTGAGAGCTCCCACAGCCAAGCTCCCAGTTCCTGCATCAGTGCAAAATGGCAGCTTTGCTCCTGCCACAAAGCCAGAATTTACAGAAATGTCAGAAGAGAGGAAATAAAGATAACATAGTTTTATGAAGCAGCAGCTGCTTTTCTTGCAGATAAATTCTACTGACCTGCAGTGCTTTAGTGCAGAGTAGTTTAATTATTAAAAGGAAATGAGGTGATTTATTTTTTTTGAAGATGCAGACTAATTCTTTTGGTCATATGCCCACCTGGATTTTGTTATAGCAGCCAATAATCAGCTGTGCACCAGCTTCACTTGTGTTCCAGTGCAAGGACTGCAATACATCGCCAACAAAAACAGTTCCACAGTTGCTGATATCTTCCTACCCAAAGGATTCATCAGAATTCAGCATCCAACTGTCTGGAGGACTTATTGCTTGGTCTTGCCTTGTGCATGAACCTAATGAGAGCTGGCAGTAATTTGAGCACTTCTGGTAGTGTTTGGGGAGGTGAGAGGTGGCTGAGAATAGATAAGAGCTAAGATGCTGGCAGTGACTTGGAGGGGAAAAAAGAAAAAAGCCTTCCACAATTATTTTCTTTCCTTGGGAGAGATTCTGTTACTTGCAGCTGTAAAAGCTGCTTCCTGGCAGCTGCTGTGGAAAGGTTTAAAACAAAAAAGGCTCGGTCGTCCCGATGGGCTTTGGGACTTGCTCCCAGCCCTTGCCCAACCAGCTTTCCAGGGACTCATTTTTCATTATTAAAACACACACGTTCAGCAGCAGCACAACCTCTGACACGGGCGGGATGAGCAGTTGTCCTCGTTTGGAAGAAGCAGCAGCTACATTGCTCCTGTGGCCCTGAGCAAGGGGACAGCTGTCCCAGGTCACCTGCAGCACAAATTAAATGACCTGACTCAGAGGCAAGACAGGGAGAAATGGCAGGAGGAGGAGGAGAGCTCCGGCATTTCCTTCCCAGGTGTGCACGCTGGATCCTAAATAAACAGTGGTCCATGATGATGTGATTTAAGGCAGAGAGATTGATCTTCTGTAGCCAAAGGCTCTTTGGCACAGAAATGGAGGACGTAATTGCCCAGTACTGCGCTAATTAATGTTTTCTGGGAGTTCTGCTAGTCCCTCGCAGCTCTGCGCTTTGACAGCAGCTCGTGCTGGGTGGCACGTTGCTTTCCTTCCTTCCTGCAAGGGCAGCTTTGCGCCTGCTGCAGGGTGAGAGCAGAGCCCGTGCGGTTTGTGGGCTGGGACCCAGAGGTGGCTGCGGCTGCTGCGGTCCTGCTGGGTGCTGGAAGCCACCCCTGTGCTGGAAGATGCTGGTGGCAGCAGCCTGGCCTGATGGCCGGGGCGGTCCCTGAGAGCCGGTTCCCCTGGGGTGATGCTTTGTGTCCCCGTGTCCGGGGAGTGATGGCAGGGCTGTCCCCTGGGTTGCTCTGGCTGGAGGATGCTGCTCATCAGAGTGCTGAGAGCCCGGCTGGGGCTGGCAGGGAGCAGGCAATGAGGTCACCAGATAAAAACAAGGTCAAACGTGGTGTTTGTGGGGGAGGATTCACCTAAGGTGGCAGGAGCTGCTCAGAGGAGTGGGGTTGGATGCCAGCCAGTCCTGACACCAAACGGCCTCCCTGGGTCTGGCCCAGTACCCCACGCTGTGCTCCCTGTGCACGTCTCTACTGAGCTCCCGTGCTGTACCCCGAGTTCCCCGGCTGTGTCGACGTGGCAGCTGTGTCATGCCAGGACAGGCGGGATTGCTGCCATGGTTTACTCCAAGACTGAGCACTGGCTGCTGGGAGTTCCCCGAATGAATTGTGCGTGAGCTGAAGCATCTCTGCTAGAAAGCACCACCACAATTGTCTGTAAAATTGGCAGCAGCAGGGACTCTGCCACGGGCTTTGCCGAGCTGCTCCAGGGTTTATCCACCCTTGCTGTTAAAACCCATCCCTTATTTCTGATCTAAACTTGCCAAGGAGACTCTTGCTCTGCATTTGGAGCCAGTGCAGGCTCCGGTGGAGGAGGCCTGGGGCAGGGCATGGCCAGGTTTTTGGATTGAGTGACTTCTGTACAGCTGCTTGCTCCCCACATGAGTTACCCAGGGTTAGTCTCGCTTGGTGGGAGGGGGCTCCACACATGCTGCAATTACTGTAAATTAAAGTCAAATGACTGCGGGAGTAACTTTGTTGTAGATTTGAAGGCTTTAAATAGGGCAAATCTTGTGGGAGAGGTAATACTTTTTATTAGGTAGAGAAAACAAATTAGCTTTCAGGTACACAAGCCCTTCTTGACATTATTGTTACTGTTATTATCCCATATTGGTGCTATTAGAAACGAGGGCATTGCGTTAGAGGGGAAGCGCATTATGCAAGTGTTTAGACCTGCTGGTAACTGCTCTCTGCTGACAGGTATTTGCTTAATCATATGTTGGAGTGAAAGCCAGCAGCAAGGACAAGCATCGGAGGGAGCTGGGAGTGCTGAGCTCTGCCTGGTTCAGCTTTGCCTGGACCTCCTGGAGCCCCCTGACACCTCCCACCAAGAAGGGAGCAATGCCTTCCTGGAGGTTCCTCTCACTGTGATTTTAAGGACATCCCCAAATCCCCTTTTCTCTGCTTCCAGCCTCCAGAGCTGGCCTGGCTTGCTTGCAAAGGGTCTTTCTGCTCCTGCCCATGCTGGAGGCAACACTTCTTGTGGGTATGAATGCGACCGGTCATGTTCCCAGTGTCATGTGCTGTCCGTCGGGTAGCAGAGCCAGTTTTTCTGCTCTGAAAGTGGGACTGGGGAGGAGACCGCAACACACAAATACCCAGATCCCTGGTAGCTGCCAGCCAGGCATCCAGGAGGCCATTTGCCTTTTTCAGCTCCAGGTAAGGTGCTTTCCTGTCTCCCTCGTGTCATCAAGGGGGTTTACAGGCTCACATACCAATTTTACAGGCTGGAGAAGTAGAGCAGGAGGGCAGGGTGAAGCAGAGGGTGCAGCAGGAGCATCCCTGGGACGATTCACGCTCTGTGCGGTCTTGGGGATGGCAATCAGGCACCATGCCTGAGCCTCGCAGGAAGGGCTTCAGTCCCCTGGGTGAGACGGGAACAGGCACAAACACCATGACCCGTAAGCCCGTTGTGCCTGGGGGGAGGTGAGTAAAGCCATCCAGGCTATTGCTGCTGGTGGGTTATGAATATGCAGGTTTGCTTCGTTAGCCAGAGGTCTGATCCACATGCATCTTGCACTTTGCTTGGCCAGGGAGGACAATTGCAGCTTATCAGTGGGGACTATAGAGCTGGACGCTGGGTTTTGCTGGTTTGGGCTTTAGGGAACCAGCTCATCTGGGGCAGGGGAACCTGCCTGCCCGAAACAGGGTGGCCAAGGCTCTGAAGGAACAGGCAAAACTGGATCTGCTGGTCTGGGATGGGAAAAAGCTGAGCGTTGGCAGCCTCACCTGAGCCACCACTCACCGTGGGTGCTGCCACCCATGTTGGGGGCTGCACGGGGTGCTGGGTGGCACCCCGGGGAGGGGAACCCCACCCCATCTCTTGGAAATCAGCTGGGTTGGTGGGGAATTGAAGGGTTGTAACCCACCATGGTGGTGTTTCTCAGCACGTGTTGGGGCAGCCGCTACCCTTTCCCAGCCCTGGCTGCTGGGCTTTGGGCCGGTTGCCCATCTCCTAGTGCAAAGCTTGAGGTCCACCTCTAGGTAACTCTGTGTACCTTGTGCCTTTCCTCTCTGCTCACCGCCTTGTAGTGAAGGCACAACGCGGGGCGTCCCCCGCGGATTTGGCGCTGGGCACATGCTGCGGGAGCTGCGGAGTGCAGGACTTGGGGTTGGAGCATCAGCTGCACCTTCCCAGGGGATTGCTTTTCTTTTGTTAACGTTTGATTATTTTTAATGATTTTAGATTAAAATGTAATTATTTTCAATTAGTAGTTGCACTTCTTAATTACAAAGATGAATTAGATTACTGTTCATTATTAACTAGATTTTAACTTTGCACTGATTACGCCTTTTATCAGCCACTTCCCTCACTCCTGCCCTCCCCGTCCAACCTGACTCTCCCCAGTGCTGCACCAAACCCGCTGCTTCCCACTGCCCTGCAGCATCCCGGGGGTTTTAAAACCTGTTTAGAAAATACTAATCAATGTTATCGGCTCAGAGGCTGCGACCAGCTCTTTTAAAAGCCCAAATACTAACCAGATGATGTCATTTTGTGGCCATAAAAACATAAAAAGAAAGCATTAATGTCCTGTCTCCCTCCATCAGTGGCTGGAAGAGAAACTGTTCTCGAATTATCTGCTGCGGCAGGGGAATGACCTGCTCCTCCCGGCGAGCAGGAGGGACCCGATCCCTCACTGCTGCTGCTTTCCCTCTGCCCCTATTTCATGGCTATTTCATGGACTTTGTTTGGTCCTGCTATTTTTAAAGGAAGCTGTTGTCTTTCTTTTCTTTTCATCTGACACCTTTCAGGCAGCTAATCAATGCTCAGTTTTCTTGCTGTTGCTCTTGGCTTCACTTCTGCTCGCTGCTGCCTCCATCTCCCCTCCTGCCATCGCCCTGTCCCTGGGGGAGGTCCCCTTTCTGCCAGGGATTCCTGGGACCCCCAAAGCCAGCTCTCTATTGATTCACCCTCATTTAATTTTAAATATTTTTGTAATTTGCACCTGCTGACAGGGGGTTTAAGGCATCTTTCTGCACATTTGTCCTGAGATTTCTCTGTCTGGCTCCATCACTCTCCCCTTGCTGCTTCCTGGATGGAGGACAGTGGGTGCAAGGTCTGGTCCTTTTTATATGGAGGCCACAGACTGCTTTACCTCTTTCTCTGCTGTTTTGGGGGGTTGGAAGTGCACAGGACCTCTTATCCCATGGAGAAAACCAAATGATGGGGTCCAGGGAGGTGTTTTCATCCCTGAAAAGCTCACTTTACTCCACCCTTCAGTTGGTCCTTCAGGTTCTCTCTGTGCCGTAGGTGTGACGGTCTCGTGCCCCAGAGCCCTTTGGCTGCGGTGAAATGTCGACAATCCTGAAATGTGAGTGTTTGGTGTGAACCCAGGGGCAGGACAGGGACCCGCAGCCCCATCCCCTTGGGTTTGTGTGTGCTGGATGCTGCACGCTGGCAATGAACCTCCCTCTGTGCCCTATCATAGGGTTTGGACGGGAAGATAAGGAGAGAGAGGAGAAGGAAAAGGACAAGGAAGAAGAGAAGGAAGAAGAGAAGGAAAAGCCCGAGGGAGAAAAAGAGAAGGACAAGAAGAAGAGGAAGAAAGAGGAGGAGGAAAAGGTAGGGGAATGATGGAGTTTTCTGCAGATCAGCTGCTGAACCATTTGCCAGAGGGTTTCCAGCCCCAAAGACCCCAGCGTGGTGCTCAGGGTGAGCCCAGCACTTCCCAAACCATCTGATGCCGGGGGTTGTGCTGGGGACCCCCTGGACCAACTGTGCCACTGGCTGTGTGGTGTCTGTGGGGCACCCAGCACCCTGAGCACCCGCTGCCCAGCATGAGGCAGGATGGGGCCACACCTCTGGCAGATGGAGCTATGCCATCCACAGCCTAGAAATCATACTGCGTGCGTGGCTTTTCCATTGAGAGACAGCTCTCGGCTCTCAATGTTCCTAGTTAGTTCTCGCTCCTTTTCCTCCTCCTTCAACCCAGATGTGATTCTGCTGTGGACAGCGATGCTGTCTGCGCTGCACATCACCGAATCCTTGCTCTTGGCTCTGGAGGTCTCTGCAGGACCATGGGCACTCGTGGGTCCACAGAAGCACCGGTGGTGCAAAGCTTGGCTCGAGATACCCACAAGACCAGACATGTCTCTGACTCAAGGCTCTAGCTCGAACAGCAAATGGGGTGTCAGGGTCCCTGGTGATGCTTGTCCTTCTTTCTTTGCCCCTGTAGGGAGATGGGGAAGAGGACAGGAGCAGCAGCAGCTCCGACAGCGACTCAGAGGAGGTAACCACGCCAACAGCTCCATGCTGGGGCCTGGCTGGCCCAAGGGATTTGGACCTGCAAACCCCTGCGTGGGTGCTGGTTGTGGGTGCTATTGAATACCTACAGGTACCGGGGGATGGGAAACAAAACACCCAGCAGTCCCCTCACATGGTTTCCCTTTTCTTTTTGTTCCTGCCCCAGGACCACGGCAGTGACAAGGATGATGAGAAGGAGGAGAAAGATTAGCCTTCCCACGCTGGAGCAGCAGCATGTACCCTGGGCACATCGAGGAGGTGGGGATGCAAACAGCAGCATGTGCTGGAGGGGGCCTCGGCCACTTTTAGCCGAATAAAGGTGTTTGTGGGCTCCAAAGAGAAATGTTATTTATTAATCCATCCAGTCATGCTGCCTGCCCAGTGCTATCTGTCCCTCCCCAGAAGGAAACAGCCAAGAAAAAGCAATCAGCAGGGAGCTGGGATCTGGGTGAGCACGGGCAGGTTTTGTTCAAGAACATGAAAGAGTCTGGAGAGAAATCCAAGGGCTCTGGCTGCCTGGTTCTGCATAGTCCTCCAAAATTAGGTAGTACCAATATCCTCCTCGTCCCCTTCATCCCACTCGCTATGGGATGGAGCAGCCTGAGTGCGGGCAGATGCCTGGGGCTGTGCTGAGCTGTTACAACTGACTGTGATTTCAAATTTATAAAAAACATAGGAAAAACAGTTCCGGGGCGGGGGGGGGGAATCCAACAAAACCTTCACTTTCTGCAATACAGCCCCACCGCAGCCCGCCTGGGGCTGGAACCGAGGGCAGCTCCAGGAAAAAAAAAAGGGAAATATTGGGAAAAATGAACTGGCACCGCCATCTACCGGGGATGGGACGTGTGGCAGCGGGTCCCCGGGTTTCGTAACCGCTCGGCTGTTTTGCGAGGCTCCCGCAGCGCGGCCGGGGGCAGGGAGCGCACCGGGGGCAGTACGGGAGGCGGCCCGGGCTGCCTGCGGGGTCCAACCCTGCAGCGAAAAGGGACCTCGGAGGAGAAGATTATGCCCTTAAGAGAAGTGCCAGCACCTCGACCCACCGCTGCTGCTGGCAGTGTTAGGCAAAGCCCAGAAGTCTGACCGTCCATAAAAAAAAAAACTTCGATGCAAACTTGAGCACAAGCTCTCCCCGCTGTGTCGCTACCTGGGATTGTTTTCCTTAAGGAGTCTATTTTTAAAAGTATTTTCCTGAGTAATGCAGATTTCAGATAAACTCGAGTTTAAGAGTCAACACGGTGGAGGGTTTTACTTGAGACCACGGAACGCGGCTTTAGATGTTGTTTTTATGGAACAAATGCAGCCGGCTCTTGTATAATGACAACAAACAGCACGAAAGATGCTAAGGAATGCTGTCTTAATTATCCAGCGCAAAGATTAAAGCGAAAACATGAAGACAGGAAAAACAAACAGCCCCAAAAGCTAACCTGGGTTTCAATGCGCTGACTTTGCTTCAGCAGGGAAAGGCTGAGTCTAAGTGCCTTATTGCTCTGTGAAGAAGGACACCTTAATGCAAGATAAGCCTGTGTGGGTTTATTTTACATACTTTACTTTCCCCTCCGTGCTAATATCCAGGACTCTTGCACAAGACACAACCTACTTCCAAATAGTATATGGAGTTGCAGCATTTTACAGTCCCTTCAGGCCATACTCCCGCAGGATGGGAATTTCTTGGAAAAAATTCTCTGCGTCTGAACACAAAAAGGGGAGGCCCTGCCTTTGCTTTTTAAGTTAAAGGTTGGAGACTTTTCAAGCATGTTGTGCCAGACTCTATTTTCTGAGGTCAAGCATACCTGTAGATGCTCAATTGGAGCTGAGAGGTGTTGCGTCTTGCTGGAGTGAGAGTCTGCTTTTCAGCTGATGGCAGATAGCTCACCTAACAAGCTAAAAGCCCTAAAATTGTCCTCTGCACCTTGTGCCCCAGCTCCCAAAGGGGGTGAAGCTTGCAAGTGGCTGTCTGGAGCTGACTCCACCAACGTGTCCTCAGAGTGCCCAAATCCTGCCCCTTCCTGTCCTCGGAGCCAGCATGGGTACACCCTGTGCTCCTGGGTGATGGTGAGCGCTGAGCCAGGCCAAGTTTTACTGTTTGGTGTTTGTGTTTTATGGTCCCTGCTTCAGGCTGCTGCGCTAAGCTCTGTGCAAATATAACATGTGCAGCCAGATCCCCGTGGCACAAGAGCAAAAAGCAAAACACACCCAGGGACCGGCTGTGCGAACATCCAGGCTTCTGCTCTGGCACCCAAGAGGTTCTCTGTCCTGCCTTTGGCACCTTGCCCTGCACGTAGCTCGCTGCCCTCTGGGCCCATGTGCTGCCTTAATGGTCAAGTTTCCCCAGAAAGTTATGGGGGTGAAAACCACTTCAAATTATCTGGTGTCCCTAAGTTCTCATTGCATCTCAGCCCTGGCTTGAAGCCAGGCGACGTGAATGGGCGTACAGCACGAGCACTCGTGCCAGCCACGTGGATTATGGCTCTAAAAACACTTAGTGGAGGAGGAAAAAAGCAGGTGGAACATTTGGCTTCAGGGATGCTGAGGACCCTTAGGCGCAGGGGGACAGTGGGTGTCCTGTGGGACATGTTCCCCAGCACGACCCAGGCGTGCCGAGATGGGTCCTTGCCCACAGACGTGTCAGCCAGCAGCTTCCTCAAAGCTGGGCATGAGGTCTGACATGTTTAACCACCTCTTTTGCTTGAAGCATCTGCAAGGTTCAACATGGGGCTTCGTGGAGCTGATGTGCCTTCAGTCAGCTGGGAGAGGAGAATGGACAGAGCGATGCTGAACATCTATAACGTCAGGCTCATGGAGGGGTGGAGTAGCAAAAGAAGACCAGCGAGAGAAACTGGCAGCCGTGGAGTTACTTAAGCAAGTCTTGTTTACACACATTTACTCCTCTTTATATAATAACCTTGGCTGGTCCTCAGGGAGCAGGAGGGGCTGTGCTGCCCCTGCTCACAGCTTCAGGGAGTACTTGCAGGGACCCTGCATGGCACATGGCCATCGGGAGCCTCGTAGCAGCAGAGATGCTGAGACCTTAGGCATGGAGAAAGAACTGATTTCCATATCATTTCATGCAGACATGCCCTCAACTGAAGGCATTTTTCCATAAATGCCAACAATTTCAGAACAGGAAGGTTGAACCTTTATTTTGCGATGAAATTTCTCATCTTGCATCTAAGGGCTGTGTTCAGTAAACCCTAGTGTTTTATTTCATAAAGTGTCCTATTAGGGAAACAAGCCTCTCTAACTCAGAGATCAAAAAGAAATCTTTCCTTTGTTCCCAAGTGACCTTCTTCATGGAAAAATTCAAGTCACTTTTTCATTCTATTAAAAAGTGGAAACAGTTAGAAATCCTGACTTTCCCAGAAAAGCTGATTCCTGCAGCCCTGCTTATGATCTACTAAACTCTGCAGAGTGCCAGGCAGAGGTTTCCTATGAAATGACTCTTCTTTTTTTTGCGCTGAATAATAAGAAAAGTCGAACAGAACTTGCGTCTTGCAAGTGAAGGGTGTTTTGGAAGGTCAAATCCATGCTCCTGCTTCCTGCAGAGCACTCACACTCACTCCCCTCTGGGCTGCATCCTTCTGCAACTTGTCCCCTCATTCTGAAAATCCATAAATTAAGACTTTTTGCTATGTTAATTAGCAGCTAAAAGTTATAGCAGAGCTTTATGTATTGAAATGCTTGGGATTCATTTTCATAAAAATGTCTCTCAGGATACACAAATTTCACAGCACCCTTCTCTCCCCTGCAAACCCTCCCAGGACTCCTGCATTTGCTCTTTCAGAAGAGCAGAGAGGGCTTTTTAGTCCCCAAACCTCACTGCGATACATTCCTAAAATCCACACAGAAATGGTGCCAGGCATCTTGCGAAGGAAAACCTGCAATTCGTTCTGGCAGATCCACCAGGACCGGTTTCTGGGTGACAGATCTTCTGCTGAATACTAATAACTTGACCTCTTTAAAAGCCGTGACGTCTGTGTGTTATGAAAGGGTGCGCTGGCGGCGGGGCGATGACTCACCCAAACACCATTCACCTGCCGTCCAAAGTGCAGCAAGAGGTGGAGGCGAAACAGCCTGTGGAAAAAAAAAAAAAAAAAAGGCACAGCCAGAAATACTTGTCTGCTCCCTGAGCAGAAAGCTCTGCCGAGGCCACCACCGCTGCAGCCAGCCAGGGAGCCCACAAGCAGCTATTTATAATTGTGGTAGAGACACAGCCTTGCTCATCCTGCCTGAAATCCAGCCCAGTGCCTGTGTTTAGGGGTTCACACCGACTGGCTGTGGGGAAGGGGGGCTGCAGGAAGACCCTGAGCAGCCCCCCTGCCTTGCTCCCTGAGTCTTCAAGGTGCTTCGTTCTCCTCCGTGGTCAGACACAGGTCTTAGCTGGAATTTGAGCCACCGGCTTTGCCAGAGCTCTTTTGTCCTCACGAAGAAGGACACAGAATTATCAGGCTGGTGGTGGTGGAGATGCTGGAGCTGAAGGAATAAAGACTGGGGCAGAGGATGAGGAAGCTACATATAAAAGCTCATCTGGAAAAACATCTGTACAGGAGCCAATGCCAAGAGCAGAGAGAGGGGGAAAGAGGGGCGAGCACTCACCTGGCAGCTCGTGGCCGCTGGGGAAGGAGTATTCATGGAGGGGATGCTCAGCTGCAGGAGGACATCACAGCTTGCCCACGCTCACCCTGCACCATCACGCTGGGATGCCCCAGACAACCCCACTGACACCAGTATATTCGGTCCCAGTTGCGCCCTGGTGAAGGGGAGCTGGGCTCCTCCACCAGTTAGCACCCTCCTGTCACCCATTAGGGCACTGGATGAGTGGGACAAGCCGGACCCTGGACCTGACCTGACCAGGGCAGGATAGAGGCATCACTGCAGACCAGGCTCTGCCACTTGCAGCCTCCTTTGGCAAAGTGACAAGGCAGCGCTGGGTCCCCGCCAGCCCTGCTGGCATCTTTGTCGGGTGGGTGGGAGCTAAACAGGAAGAGTAAAAAAAGGAAGAAATGAGGGAGGCAGCACGTACTTGCTTCTTGCTGGGGCAAGGAGCCAACGCAACACGGGCTGGTGAATGAGCGGGGCAGGGCAGCCTGGCAAGTCCCCGAGCTGCAGTGATGGGTTACCACAGCGTCAATCCCAGCCAAACGTCCCAGCTCAGGCACATGGACACACAGCAGCTTGTGAAGCCGGTAGGTTTTGTCTCACCCTGTAGTAACAACTGGCTGTAAATCAGCTCTGCCCATCCAGAAGATGAAGTGGATGATGTGACCTCTGAGTCTGGCTCGCTAGGATGCAGTTCCCTGTGGACACCAAGTCCCTTGGAAGTGGTGGAGCTTGCTGCAATGTAAAGGTGGAGTCATGTCCTCAGGGAGTGGGTTCCACGTGGCTTTTCCTCCTCTAATCACTTGGTTATGTTATCCATGCCCTTATGTGTCCTAGGATTAGATGGTGCTAAATGAGCTGTGCTGACTTTGGGCCCCTCCATGGGATCTCCTACAGATGGAGGATCCTCAGCTGCCCTTGAAACACCAATGAAGCAGTTGCAACGCATCAAGGCGAGCTTATTGCACCCTGCACCGCAGACCATGGTCTTGTCGCTCATCCTAGGGCTTCCCCCTGGATAATGGGGACAATTCTGACCTTGCTTTTAGCTGTACTCCCTTCTCAGGAGTATGTGGCTTGTACATGACCATGGAAAAGGACATCTCCACGCATTTTATGTGGGACTTTCTTCCAAGACCGAGTTATAATGTTCCGCCAACCTCTTTGCCAAGATGTTTAGCCCAAGAAAGTAAAATGAGCCAGATATGGATCTGAGCTCTCCCTCTGTGATTCTCCAGTTTCCAGGAGTTCGGGCATAAGCCCAGTTACATGAGCAATGAGATAACATTACATCGCAGCTCTATGTCCTGCCAATCCATGTGACAGTCAACTCATTTCTCTAGGAATGATGATGCCTCAGGCAAAGCCTGTATGACTCAGAAGGGAAAATATTAAAGTTTTCTTTAAAGGAAAATATTAAAGTTTTCTTTAATTCCCTAATCCTGTTTACATCTGATCCTCCTTACTGAGAGAGTTAGGGCCTCCCTGAGCTCTCAAGCAGCAGAGTTTCAGGACCCAGGAACAATACCATGTAATTTAGATGATTGCTCTCTGCCCAACGCCTAGTCAGCACAGTGCAGACCTCAAATACCAAACATTAAGGAGCAGTGTGGCAATCTGCTTGCCTCTGCCCGAGAGAAAACCAGGCATGGAGCAGCTCCCCTTATTGCATACAGAGACCTGAAAGAAAAGGTGTTTGGTATAAAAGACGAGCCGTGACTGCAGATAAAGAGTCTCCCACACCACCTGCTCCCGCTGCCTTTTGCTTCACTTACCGGGACTGGCTTTGAACAGCGTGTGGCAAATGGAGAAACCTGGTGGTTGAATAACATCCTGGATCTAGAAATATTACGATGCAAAGAAAGGAAAAATTCCAGGAAGCTGATGTGTTTGTTGACAGGCTGGGAGTGGTATGATGCAAACAACTCCCTGCATGTTATTTGCACGTACAAATAGTGTAAGAATAGATCCTTTGACCGACTCTCAAGGTTTGCAGATAAGCCAGGATGCAGGCACAGCACTGCTGAAAGGGTGCTGTAAACCATGGGGGCAGGAGTGAGTCTGCACAGATGCTGAGGCTGGATTTGGTCCTGGCTCTTTGCTTGATCACCCAAGCAGGAAAAAAAAACCCAACCTGGAGCCTGATCCTGTGCAGGCTGCACTGGCTCTTACACATCTGTGCCACATCAGCCCCGCATGGCCCTTGCTGATGGCAACACTCCTCCTCCTCTGCTGGGATGCCAACACTTTCCTCCTTCCCTTGCTTTTGAAATAGGGGAACTAGTTTTACCTCTGTGCAAACAGGACTTTCAGGTCTGATAGCGACAGTTCTGTCTGTGGAGGAGGAGGCTGGTGGGCAGAGCGGGGATGGCTGTGTGTAAAAGGGTCGTGACATTCCTGGTGCATATTCCTGTTTAGCAAGTGCTTATAGTGCCTTTGAAGACACGCTAAGGAGCCCACAGGTCTCTTCTCTCTGCACAAAAAAAGGCACCACTGGGTAGGTGCTGTCACCTCTGAGCCACTCCTTACTTAATCCCTAATGTGTCAAAATCAAATGACAATGTTTGCAACAAATATTTATGCACTAAAAATGAGCAAACATAGCTGGTCTGAAATCCCTGATCCTCATGTCACCCTGTCAACAATCTGGACAACGTTAACGAGGCTGTACTCACCAAAGCACAAGCTGCGCATGTGGCTGGGAGCCAGAGGAAGAGCTGGTTTCCCCTGCAGCAACACCTGGAACTCCTCACCCTGCACTGACTGTGGGCTTTAAAGTGAAAAAAAAGAAAAATTATAAAATAAATCCTACTGTGCTTTGCAAACAGTTCCTAAACACAGTGTGATCTGTTCGGTGGTATGCAAAACATAAAGTCCTCATCTGGCCAGCAGAATGGTTAGCATTAAGCATTTAAAGCTTTTTTTTATTATTATTTTTTTTTTTAGTTATGTACTGAGTCAGCACAAACACACCACTGACAAGTGAAAGCATTTGGAGTTCAGAACCAGCTCAGCTCTGGATGGAATGAAAAAACCAAATTGTTCTTGTGCTGGCGCTAATGAAGCCTGGTTTCCAATGGACTCGCGTGCTGTGGTTGATTGATTTTTAACTGCATTATACAAAGGCAGCAGCTCGTCCTCGCTGCTTACAAGGTGCTGGAGAGCCCACACACGTGAGAATGGTTGTGGAATGAATCAGGAGGTGAGGAAAAGAACAAGGCAGGTCCCAGGGAACATCCCGGTGTCTCCCAGTGGAGCTGGCTGGGGTGATGAAAGATGCTCCTCTCCTCACCGGATACCAGCTGCCTGTGGCGGAGGGCTGCTGCTCCCAAGCTGAGCCACACAAACAGGTTATGAGAGCACTCTTCAAGCACATTGCTGAAAAGTTGGCCACAGTAGCTAAAATCACCCTCATTTGATGGCTCAGGAGCCATGAATGTGTCCTTGAGGGGTACCCCGCAGGTAAGACTGGAGAGGACTCGCTGGTGGCAATCTTTTGTTTTAGTGAATAGTCAGGTTTTGGCGGAAAAACTAGCCATGGCAAGAACTAAATCATGAGAGTGTCTGGTGTGAATGAGCCTTGCCCATCTGAGAAACGCCCATGGGAGAACTACAGGGGGAAGTGATGCGGCAGGTCCCTCTGGGAGGGCAACCAAAGCCTGACCCTGCGGATGGGGAACATGGAAAATGTCCCCTGTGGGGCAGAGTCCCTGACAGCCCCGCAATACTCCCAGGGTGAGTGCTGTCCCTAATGCCATGCTCAGGAGGTGTTTGGGGCTGTGCTGCTAAACAGGTCCTGAGTTTTCTCCAGCCTGAAGGGATCGCTTGAAAAGATAATGGAGCAAGCAGGAAAGCCTTCCAAACCCACATAAAAACCTGAGTTGTTCAGCTTTTAAAACCACTTATGAACTGTTTAATGTCATCACAGTAGATTTTGAAACAAAACCTGCTCTACCGCTGCCAGCCGCTCCCTTAGTGGGACATGGGTTTCACCAGCACTCATGTTCTACTGGTGATCTCCCTACCTGAGCATCCCTTCCAGTGCATGCATGGGTTTGATTTGGTTTTGGGGCACACAAAAGAGCCCTTGGAGAATATGTCACATCCTTATATAAAGTCTGATCTACTAAGCTCCAGAGTTGCCAGATATCAGCTGTTTTTCCCAGCATCTGCTATGTGAGAGCTGCTGGCCCCGTGCTCTAAGGCTGTGTGGTGGAGGGAAGCATTTCCCTTGGGACAGAGAGCCCATCCTGGGGGTCCATAAGTGGGAAAGGGACTGTCCCCATACAGGGTCTGAACTCGTTCAATTCTGGATATTTGAGCATCTAAAGGAGATGCAGTTTCCGATCTACATTGGAAGGACAACCTTTTCCCCCAAAATATCCTGCCATGATGGGTCCGCATGGTGGGATCTGCAAAGGGCCACTCAGTGCGCCCCAGCCTCACCAGCCTCGGCTACTCTGGAGCACCCCAGCAGCCTGCACCCCAACCCTGCGCTGGAGAGCCTCATCTAGCTCAGGCATCCCGCTCCCTGGGCTGCTCCTGAGCACCGCAGGTATCTTGTGCGCCAGCCGCTCTGGAGCATCCCACCCTCCTGTCCCCATCGTAGAGCAACCTGTGTCCCCCAAGGCCTCGTGCCCCTGCTCTGCTCTGCAGCACCCCAGATAGTCCAGGCAGCCTGCACCATGGGCTGGCTCCAAAGTGCCCTGGCCCCACTCTGGGCCACCCCAAAATATCCCCCAGCACTTTGCACCCTGGTCCTGCTTCACAGTGTCCCAGATCCCCCCGGGGACCCCGCACACCTGCTAGTCCAGAGAGCTCTCCAGCACCCCCCGCACGGCTTCACACTCGAGTGCCCCGACTTGTACCCTGCACCTCCGCCGGTCCGGAGCCCCCCCCACCCCCGCGTCCCGGCTCTGGGGGATCGGCACCGGAGCCCCCCAACACCCCCGCGGCGCTGCTCAGCAGCCCGTGCCCGACCCCACGCCGGGACACCCCCGCCCCGCATCCCGCGGGCTGCCCGCCCGGCGCCGCCACCGCCCCCCGCCCCCGGCCCGCTCCGCCGCGCCCCCGGTACCGCCGGCTCCGTTACGAAACGCGGCCGGGGCGGGGCGGGGCGGTGCAACGCGGCGGCGGCGGCAGCCAATGGCGGCCCCGGCAGCTCCGCCACCGGCGCCCCCCGCCGGTCCGGCTCGGGGGGGTGCTGCCCCGGCGGGACGGGACGGGACGGGACGCGCTGTGCCGTGCCGTGCCGTGCCGTGCCGTGCCGTGCCGGGAGCCGCAGCCCTCCGCCGGGCCGGGCGGGGCGGGAGCCGCGGGGAGGATGGGCTGAGCCGGGCGGAGCGCAGCGGGGCAATGCAGCGGGGCGGTGTGCGGGCTCCGGTGGCCGCAGGGGCAGCTCCCCCACGTCGGTTGCAACTGCTGCCATGAGTCGCGGTCCCCCCAGCCCGTCCCCCCCACCCCGGGTGGAGAGCCCCGCTCGGCAGCCCCTCGGCCCCGGGAGCGGGGGCTTGGACATGCTGCGCTGCCCCTCCTGCCTCCTCCTGCTCTGGGAACCGGTGACCGTGTCCTGCGGTCACTCTTTCTGCAAGCCGTGCCTCGGGGGGACCGTGCCCTCCCGCTGCCCCTTGTGCCAGGAGAGGCTGAAGCTGCTGGGCGTCGGGGCGGCGAGGTGCAACGTGGTGCTCTGCGGCCTCCTGGAGAAATGCGTGGAGCCGGAGAGCCGGCTGGCCTGGCTGGCGGCACGCATCCGGGACCGTCTCACGCGTGGGGACGTGCAGGAAGCGCTGAGGATGGCTCAGAAAGGGGTCGAGCAGGGTAAGCACCCCCGGGCCCGAGGAGCTGGTGGGGCGGGTTGCGGGGTGCTCATGCTGGGTGCCAGGGGCCAGCCCTGCACCTGAGATGAGGATGCGCAGGCTGTGCTGTTGGAGCAGGTGGGTACCAACGTGGGTCACTTTGTCCCACCACCACAGTGCACTCTCAGCCTGCACAGTCCAGAGCTGGGAGGCCTGGGAAGCTGGAAGTGTTGGAAAGGCAGGGCTTGTGGGGATGGGGAGGGGGGATCCAGCTGCTGGGCGTTTCTCCCATGTCCGCTGGTGTCTCAGGGTGATAGGAGGGGGTGGGTGGCCGGGCAAGTCCGCTGCTCATCCTGGCTGCCAGGGCCACGGGCAAGGCAGGGTGCACAGCCTGCATCCCATCGGCCACATACTTCTGGTGTTAGTGCGCAGCCAGAGAGGAAAGAGCCACAAACAGCTTCTTGCATCTCACCACCCGGCAATATTTCAGGGTCAGAGGAAGAGCTCTGCCCGGGGGGTGGCCATTACGTAAAGTGGTTGGGACTCTTCCAGTCTGGGACAGACATCCTCGCCCCCAGAGCCTGGCGAGGACACAGCCTTGGCTGAGCTCCTGCACCAGCCCTGTGGTGCAGGGCCGGGTGTCCTGTGTCCCCGTGCCCTCCTGGCCCCCTTCTGCAACCAGCTCTGGCGAGACATTTGCCTGCAAGGTCAGGATTGGGCCCAGGGGGAGTTGATCTGCTTTAATGTGTGGCTGTAAGTGGATTTCTTGGAGAGTAATGCTTAAATAAAAGGGGTTATACAATGTGTCTGGAGCAGGGGGTTGGGGCGGCGGAGGCAGAAGGTCTTTTCTCCACCGGCGTTTCTATGACAGCAGTCAGCTCTCCTCCCGCGGCGCAGACACTTATTCATCGCTCACTGCGAGACAAGTGCCAGAGGTTCAGGGTATGCCTGGAACAGCAGCGCTGAGGGGGCCGGCCGATCCTGGTGTTGGCAGCAGAAAGCAGGTCTCTTTATGCAACCTCCCGAGGCATCTGTCTCATACCCTGTGCACCCGTCCTTCAACGCAAGCACACGTGCACAGTTCTCTAGTACCGTTTTCCTTATTTCCAGGCTTTTGTCTGATTGGGGTGTACGATTATTTTTATCTTTTTAAAAAGCCTCTGTGTGTATAAAGAGGAAGCGTTGCAAGCTCTGTCCTTGGTCTTCCCTGCCTTCTCCGTTCCCCGAAGGACAGGGGAAATCTGGCTTAGGGCAACGAGGAAATTGCAATCACAGCCGCAGCTCCTGTAAACCTGCGCTTGCTGGTGCTGCTTGGGCTCAGCCACGTGGGTGGTGCTTTTGGGACATGTTTTCCAACTCCTGCAGCCTGCTTTCAGGCTGCACAACTTCTTACGGGCTCCCCTTCACTTTCAAACATAACCACTGATAAATGTTTGACCCATGAGAATGGTTCTGGTTTGTGGTTCAGCGTTGCACTGCGGGCCAGTTTGCAGTGTCCTGCTCAGCCCAGCCCCCTGAGCAGCTCTCTTTGCTTGGGAGAAAATAAATTGTCAACTTTTTATCTTCTGTTTTTCTAAGTGACCAAAAAAAAAAAAAAATTGCACTGTAACACGTAACACAGGAGACCTCCCAACATGCCTGGAGCCGGGAGGCTGGGGAGCACTATCAGTCACTCATCAGCTGCCAAGGCCGCCAGCTGGCTTGCATCCCTAATGTCTAATGATATCATAGATCAAAAATAGATGCAGCAGAAGAGAAATGCAGAATTCATAGCCCCATTTTACGCATCTTGTTTTCACCAAATCAGTTGCTTTATTGCTGGGCTGTGCAAACATTCAAATGGGTTTGCCCGCATGGAAAATAAGCCTCTAGACTTTGTACCCATTTGCTCATCTCTACCTGCCGTTAGGGGCTGGAATACTTTGTCTCTGCGTTTGTTCTTGTGGGACAGGGTACTGCGCAGCGAGTTCCCACATTTCCTGACTTGAGCCCTAAGGTCCTGGCTAACATTGTAAGTGAAAATAAGCTCCGAGGGATCAGGTGTTGTTCTGCTGCACAGCTCAGCATGGCCAGCGCAACCTTAGTGCAGGAGCGGCGGGGGCCGGGCTCTCTGTTGCTCTCCTCAAGGTTGCGTTGGCACCTTGAGCCCCAGGCAGAGAGCAAGGTCTCCCTGTGCTCTGTGCTGGCCGTGGGGACAAAAGAAGGTGACGGCCATGGCAGAGCTTCCTCCCCCATGGTAAGATGTGGTGGGTGCCTGGGCAGATTGGTGGGCGCCTGGGCATGGTGACAGCAGAGGCAGGCTGGGGTGTGGGCAGACGCCAGGTTCCTGCACCCCACTGTCACGGGGCTGCTAGTCTGGACCTGCAGTTTGCTGGCAGGGCTGCATCGGTGCCGTGTTTGAACTGGGACAGGAGGAAAGGCTATTGGGGTTGGGAGTGCAGGAGACATCATCAGCAACAATGTCTCCTGGTGACTGCTGGTCAGCTGCTGCCCAGCTCCCTGGACCTGGCTTGTCCTGGCCTTTCAGCAAGGCAGTGCTGCTATCCCCCCTTGTCCAGTGCCATGCCTGCAAATGGTGCCTAACTGATGATGCAGGTTTGGTTCCAGCTCTTGGGGAGGGACACGGGGCTGGGTGCAGGGACCCGTTGCCTTGGCTGGAAAGCCAGCAGTGCGATGGATGTAGGTCATCTCCACAGCAAGCTGTGATATAACGGGGTGGGTCTGGGAATCCTCCGCACTTCAAACCCACAGATGTAACCACACCTGGTTACTCCATGAACCACACTGTGTGCGCTTTTGGGGTGCTGCTCGCTCACAGTCCCCAACGTCCCCCACCCCGATTCCCCAGCTGACAGTGCTGGTAGAAGGGAAGGTCTTTATGGGGTTTCCCTGAGGTAGGAGAGAAGAGCCTCTCACTGCCTGTTATTTAGGAGCAGGCAGGAGCATGGCGGGTGCCCAGCACCGTGATGCTTGGGGTGTCACAGCCAGCAGCACCTGCGGGAGCTGTGTCCCCCCTGCCACTGAGATCCCATTAGTGACATCTTGCTGATGAGGAACTGGATGCTTAGTTCCCTTCCTCCATTTCAGGAAATCTCAGCCTTTTCTCATACTTAGAAACCCCAAGTCACGTGGTGGGGGCAGATCCTTGCACCCCCCTGGTTTCCCCTCTGCCCCGGGAGAGCGATGGCAGCCAGATGGGTCCAGGAGGCTCCCTGGTGTTTTGGGGTCCCTGATGTTTTGGGATTACAGGTCTCTGCAGGTGCAGGCTCATTTGGTAATGTCTTATTGTGGCTCTGCTGGGTGAATCACATCGCAGAGCCTCCCGTGGCAACAGCCCCTGTAGGGAGTACGTGTATGGTACAGCCTTTTTGCTGCATCCCAAAAGGATGGATGAGAGCCCAGATCCCAGCATGGCTGAGCCTCAAGGCAGTGGTGGGGCCCCTTGGCTGAGGGCATTCGGGGAGATGGGGAAAAACAAAGGGAAGAGCCTCAAAGAGTTTAAAACCAGATATTTAGGGAAAATAGCTTCCTTGCTGAGACTTATGAGGCCAGTGACTCCTGCCAAGGAGGAACGCGGGAGCTCGTTGTGCTCAACGGGAGGCAGCGGTGCAGGAGCCATTCTGTCACAGCGGGGTCTCCCCGGCCTCACCCAGCCTCGTTGTCTCACTGCGCACAGCTCGTCACGCGAGTGATGACATTTCTCTTTCCAGCCCCAGATGCCAGCTCCCTGTGGCTGTGCCAGGCAGAGGTGTTCGTGGCGCTGGGGCAGCACCCGCGGGCGCTGGAGGACCTGGACGCCGTGTGCAGGGCTGAGCCTGGAGAGCATGAGGTGAGCGGAGGGGAGGTCCCATCGGCCAGCTTGGAACCAAATCTTACTGTATGGGAGCAGTTTCCCCCTTTCCTGAATTCTCCTGGCCATTGGATTCATCCTGCTCAGAAATACGCTTGCCAGACCCATTAAGTTGCGAATCCAGGCTGCAAGCACTGCGTTGCACTAACAGGAGAGGTCCGGTGCCATGTCCGTCCTTGCTGGCACGCAGGCGGTGAGGGCATGTAGCCGTGCTGGTGTGCAGGATCGCAGCTGGGGGCTTGGGGAACTGTTGGCTGGAGGCTGAGTTGCCCTTGGAGAAATCAACCCTGGGAGCTCGCTTGCTGATTTGTGGAGCACTCGGTGGCAATAGTTTTTCAGCTTCAAAGCCAGAAGCCATTGACTCCTTCTGTAGGTCTCTGTAGGGGTTGTTTGCTTGGCTTTTGCAACTGCTGCATTTTGGAAGAGCCCTGTACCTGATGGGTACCTGGCTGTGGGTGGACCTGGTGGGCAAAAGGGACAAGTCTGAGCATGGGAGAGCGACGTGTCTGGGTGCTTTGGCCTGGGATGGGAGCAGGCAGGAGGCTGGAGGGAGATTCCCTTGGGGCTCACATGGGAGCTGAAGAGGCACGTGCTCAGCTGGTCACTGTCTTGTAGTCACCACAGGGTTTTCTGCTTTGCAGGGCTTCTTCAGGAAAGGGAAGGTTCTTCTGGAAATGGGACAGAGAGCCGAAGCCCTGCTGGCGTGGGAGCACTGCCTGACGCTCAGTCCCCATTTCCACCCTGCTCGGAGAGAGATGGAGAAGGTGCGTGGGCCATATCATGGCAGAGTCCTGTGCCCTGGTATCACACACTTGTGTCCATCACAGTCGTGCTGCTCTGGCCAGCAGTGGGATCAAGGGAAGTTGGGTCCTGGTTCAAGAGCCTTCCCATCGCTCTGATGCAGGTTCACCCATAAATAAAACTCCCCTTCATCAGTCCATATCTTCAAGTCTCAGGTTTTGTAGGGTTTAGATGCTGATATGGCACAAGGTGGGCTTCGAGGCAACATCGGTAGTCACCCAAGGCAAAGCAGCCAGCTGAAAGCTGCCACTGGAGAGCCAATGTCTTTTCTGCAGATGATTTCAGGCCAGCACCCCACCGTGTACCAAAATCCTTATTACCGGTGAGGCTTGTGGCAGTGTTCCCAGCATGGGGACTTCATGCCATGAGTGGGCACTTGCCCTCCAGGAGGGAAAGAACAGGGGAATGAGGAATGACCTTGTACCCCCCACAGCTCACTGTCTTCCTACTCTTTGTGGGTAATGGAGAACATGGCTCCCAGTCCTTAAAATACATCATTTTGTTCGCTGCCTCATGCTGCTTTCTTCATTACCTGCATTTGTTTGATGGAGAGCTCAGCCAGCACTGAAACCTGTAACCCCAACGTGCCCCGTGGCGAGCAGGAGGCTGCTCTGGGGAGAGAGGGAGCCTGGCAGCCCACCCACCTCCCTGCTTCCTTCTCCCAGCACCCCCTGAGCCCCGCTTTCTCCTTGTAGGTCCTCATGCGAGACGATGCTCCTCAGCCATGCACGGCTGCTGTACGCCGAGGTGATGGTCACCAGGGCTTGACTGGTCCCCAGAGTGATGGAGGGAGCCCTGCACTCCCGTTGTCTCCCACACAAGCTCAGGTAAGAGAACCTGCAATGATCTGAGGCTGCCATGGGACTTAATGTCCCTCTAGGACATCTCAAATTGGGTTTTTCCAATGATGGGAAGGGGGGGTCTGGTTAGGAGAGGCTGTGCAGGACCATAACCACACGCACAGATTTTAGACTCTCATTATGTTTAAAATGCCCAAGTCATTCAGGGAAAAAAAAAAAAAAGGTCAGTTTTAATGTTTTTTTTCCATCCCAAAACCACATTTGAGAACAGTTCAGACCATTAGCAGCTATTAAGGGAAACTCATCTTTTGCTCTTTGCCTTCTATAGATGAATTTGGCAGGTCTGGAGAGAGGGGGAAATTGGAGAAAATGGGCTCAGATACACCCAAATACCAGGTGGTACATCTGGACAGAGAAAACCCATGTTTAACCATGAGATGAGCAGGGATGTCTGTGAAGGCCACGTTCTCCTGCTGTCCTGCAGATGCAAGATGTTAATGTACACCAACACACCGGAAAAACTCCCGGTGCCGTTGGGCTTGGTGGGGTGAATGGAGCAGTGTATTCAAAGGGAGAAGAGGTTTTGGGCTTGATTTCGTCTTTGCTGTGTCTAGGATCAGGAGGGAGAGCCAGCGGATAGCGGAGGGGACGCTGGGTCTGAGCACGGCCAGGAGACAGCCACCCTTTCCCAGCCGGGGCAACAGCAGGAACCGGAGACTTTGGCAGAGAGGCAGGGACAGCAGTTGGTAGGTGAGTGTCGTCAAAGGTGCCAGAATCTCATCTCATGCAAAATACTTGTTTAAAATCCATTTTGGCACTGCAAACTCGGTGTTTGCGCTGCGTGCCAGCTCAGCGAGCAGAGATCCCAGAGGCACCCGTGGGGCAGTTCTGGCCAGCACATGTGCTGCTTCTCGTGCAAGTGAGGATCTGCTCTTCCTGTGTTGAACTGGTGAACGTACACCAAACCTGTGGGTGTCACTTGGTGAAAAGTTCGTGCTAAAGCCAGACATCACTTTTTCCCTGTGTGGAGTCGGGGAGAGGCTTCCTTTGGTTCCCGTGGGTTTTAGGTCAGAACTGAAGTTCCCTTGCGAGGGACACAGCGTGTCGTGTTGGGGGAAGCGGCACCTCCATTGGCATTAACTCGCCATCAGATGGCTTCATGTATTATGGGTTTCCATAAAGCAGTGATGATGCGTTGTGGCAGGTCTCCAGAGACCTCCATCTGGGAGCTTCTTAGACCACTTCATCTCCCAGTGCCTCAGTTTCCCTGCCTGCAAAAGGAGGTAGGGAGGTACCACCTTCCTCTACCAAGTACCGTGAGACCCACTGATGGAGAAGCTATGGATGAACACGGGTGGGTTAATAGGGGGGTTTATGTCACATTTCCTAGCGGTTTTGTTTTAACCTTCAAAGCACTTTGTGTAGCAATTAGCTACTTACACCTCAGAACAAGGTCAGAGGGCAAAGATTAAATTTCAGTATAGAAATGGGGGATCTTTTTCTGTTTCCTTCTCTTTTGCCACTAGATAACGAAGAGGAAACAGCAGCAGCAAACTGTACCCAGACATGCCTTGGGGACCTGCTGAGCATATCTGACTTGGAGTGTTCCCTCTGCATACGGTGAGTTCTCTGGCGGGAGAACTTTTAGGATGAAGAATTAGCACCTGCTGGATTTCTTTCCTGGTGTGGATCTTTCTTCACATCTTAATAGCAAACTTAGTTCCCAGTACTGCTGAAACACATTTTTCAGTAGAGATAACAGATAAGAGGGGAGGACGAGCGCATGCTTTGCCCTGCCAGGCTGTAAGAGCTCAGATCGTCATGTCTCAGGGTGCAGCATCGTTGGGTCTGTATCGCTTGGGACATCAGAGCGGAGGTGGGATCTTCAGCGGGGTCAAAGACTGAAGGCGGTGGTTGCCCTTTGTAACTGCAGGCTGGAACAGGAAGGTGTTGCCCCAGGGAAATACCATCAGCAAGAGGGGTATTGCAAAGGCCTGCGTCAGTTCTCATCTTACATCGTTGTGCAAGTCTGACAGTCTGAGCCCAGACTTCTAATTAAAGGAATAAGCCAGTTAGGAATGTTTACATTTAATTAACAGGAGTTTTGAGCAAAGCTTAGCCAATGCAGCTTTAGTGAAGGCGAATTGCATAGCTATGAGCTGCCAGGGCTTGGAAGACACGGCGTGAGATATAGGTTTTTGTGGTGTTGCATCCCTGCAGTGTCACTATCTTCAGTGCAGAAAGCTGGTGAGGGCAGCAGATTTCCCTTGAAATGGTGGGGGATGTGGGAAATGTCTTGTTCCTGCTGGAAGCAAAATCTCTTGCTCTCAGCAAGGTGATTCAAGGAAGGTGCAGCTACAAGGCTGTGGATAGCCAGGAACTGTGCCCACGTCTTTGCCCGGCCTGTCCTACTCAACCTTTGCAGCACCAGCCTGGGCCTCTGCAAGTCTCTGAGTACTTTGGGGGACCCCTCCATCATTGGGCTGGGACCAGCTGGTGTTTCCAAACCAGGATGCTGAGCTAGGCCTGGGGAATGACAGCTTCAAGGGTGCCCAGCCCTGTGAACAGAGGCTTTGTTAAGCCTCTCTCTTCTGGGCTTACCTGCACTCCTTCCCCCACGTTGCTCTCCACAACCCTTTGACTTTTGTCCCTTTGCAGGATGTTCTTCGAGCCAGTGACGACACCATGTGGGCACACCTTCTGCAAGGAGTGCCTCGAACGCTGCCTGGACCACCGACCCAACTGCCCTCTCTGCAAACAGAGCCTGAGAGAGGTGAGGGCATGCATTCCGTGGGAGGGAGCCTGAGGGAGAGCCGGGCACCGGCTCTGGCTGTGAAGATGTGATGCTGTCATGTTAGCAGCTCCCTGGCATGGTGGCATCAGCTCCACTCACGTGGGAATGACCAAACAGTTGATAATTAAGACCAAGAGATTCATTTCCACAAGATGTCATAGTGATTTAGTGAGATTGTAAACAGGACTGAGAGGGAGAGAGGAAAAAAAGAAGTGAATGCTAATTACTTTTAAAAATGGAAATGGATGGAAAACCTGCTAGCCTGGAGATTTGATTTAATCTTTAATGAAAAGGGATTCGGATGAGACCGTCAGGGAAATTAGGTTGTCATACAAGGACTGCATCACTGTCAGAGACGGGACGCTGTGTTGGACGGGCCCTGGGTCTGAGCCGCGTCTGGACGTCTCGGTGGAGCTGACATCCCATCCTGCTATGTGGCTTGACATCCCCCGATAGGTTTTATCCCTGACTTTCTCTGGTCTAAAATTACCCTCATCTCCAATAAAAGTGAGCATGATTCAGAGCCCAGCATGGCCTCAGGGGTCCCCCCTCCTCTCTTCTCCAACCTATTTTTGGGTCTAATTTCTTTCAGTACCTGAAGGCTGGAAGCTACAACCCCACTGTGCTGCTGCAGGACATCATGCTGGCCACCTTCCCTGCACAGCTTGCTGAGCGCCGGGAGCTGCACCGGGCTGAGATGGAAGAGCTCTCCAAGTAAGCAGGGACCTGCTCTGGCGTGTGTGTGTGTGCGCGTGCGCACGTGTGTGTGTGGGGGGGGCCATGCCGGGCTCTGAGGAGGCTGTCCACACCACACACCATTGCTGTGGCTTGGGGCTGCTCAAGTGATGTCTGTCGCACTTCTAGGACCATGTTACAGCAGTGCTGGGTGGGTGCAGACATGCCCCCTCACTCAGACGGGGCACCTGGGGATGAGGGAGCATCTCTTCAAGGAGCTGTTTGTGGGCAGAGTCTGTCCTTGGGCTCTTGGTGAGCCAAGTGGAAGATCTGGTGTTGCTCTGCGCCAGAGCAGCACTTCCTGGGGTAAAGAACAGATCTGGTTTGAGGAGTGGCCATGGCACAAGCCGATGCAGAGCCCTTGGGATGGGATTTGCATCGGGAGGTTTCATAATGGTCTCTCCTCCTGTCCCTCAGCCTGACCAAGAACATCCCCATCTTCGTGTGCACGATGTCCTTCCCAGGCATCGCCTGCCCTTTGCACGTCTTTGAGCCTCGCTACCGCCTCATGATCCGGCGGTGCCAGGAGACCGGCACAAGAAGGTTTGGCATGTGTATATACGAGAATGGGAAAAGGTGAGCTCCTGGGCAAGGCGGCTTCCCCCTGCCCTGGCTGATTTGCCCCTCTCTGCCCCAGCCTCAAATGTCTAAAATCCCGAGTAGTTCGGAGAGGACAAACAAGGTGCACTTTGCTGTCCCGCTGCAGCCTGCAGACAGAATCAGCAGGGACGTGGTGCGTTCCCCACACAGCAGAGTGAAACGGGATCTTGCTGCCTCCTGGCATCACACCGGCCAGGCAAGGAATGGGGCCAGGGCTGGAGCTGGGCAGAGCCAGCAGTGGCTGTTAAATACGACGGTCTGGGAACAGCTTCTGGCTCAGGATGTCTCTGAGCTGCATGATTCCCTGGCCATGTCCTCCAGCTCCTCTGACTGAGCACTTTAAAATTGTCGTATTTCTCACACTCTGTCCTTAACAAGCTGCAAGAGGACACTGGGCTAAACATGCTTTTGTTTGGTGCAGTGTGGCCATCCTTACGTCCCTGGTGGCACCTCTAGATCTCAGGTGGGCTCAGTCTCCAGGCTCCTAACCCAAGTACTCTATTACGTATCTGTATTTACATGACATATCCTCCCTGTTCTCCAGTCCTGTTCAAGTGAAATGAGAGAAATAACATTTTCTGGGCTTTGGGAGGATGTCTCTGCAATGGATGGTGTCTTCAGGACCACTGGACATCAGGGCAGTGTAAGGGCCTAAGTCCTTTTGGTATATGGCAAATCCAAGGGAGTGTGGACAGGGTGCCTGCTGTTGCCTACCCTCTTAGCAGCAAGTGGTAACTCAACAGAGTTGAGTGGATCTTTGAATATGCCCCCTCCCAGCCAGCTTGTTCCTGAGCCTTTTCCTCCTTTGGGGGTGTGCCTTCAGAAGAAGCAGCTCTCCCACCACTGGTATGCCAGCTCAGCCCCTCTTTTCTCTCCCTGGCTCCCTCCAGTTTTGCTGACTATGGGTGCATGCTGGAGATTCGGCAGATCGAGGTGCTGGCGGACGGGAGGTCCTTGGTGGACACCATCGGCAGGCGGCGGTTCCGGGTGCTGAGACGCGGACACAGGGATGGCTACAACACTGCCGACATCGAGTACCTGGAGGACAAGAAGGTGAGGGCAGGGCCAGGGCAAAAGCCCCTGCTGCGGTGGGACAGAGCTTCCCCGTGGACACCTTCTGCGTTCCTCTTCCCTCCATGCAGGTGGCCGGGGAGGAGCTGCAGGAGCTGCAGTGCCTGCACGAAAGCACCTACCGCTTGGCTCAGCGGTTTTGTGAGCACGGAGACCTTGCCTCTAGGCACGTTTTGATGCAGCATGGACCGCTGCCGGAGAAGGAAGAGGACATCCAGGTAATGCCCTGAGGGAGGGGATGCTTTAAATAGAGAGGGTACCAAGAGAGCCTCTGAAGCAGCGCCGTTCCTGCGCTGGCCACCCTGCTTCCCTGCTTGGTTTTCCCCCAAGATGAGCAAAACTAGCACCGTTTTTCACTCCCGTTACTGTTTATGGCATCTCTCACTCAAAGACATGGTAGGGCTTATTTCTTACAACTGTTTAACATTTCTTTATGGGTCTTGGAAACTGAGCACTGAGTTTAAAAAGTTTTCCTTAAATCTTTTCTTAAATGACAACAGAGAAACTGAACTGTCTGGATTTGAAAACACCTGGGAAAAAGAAAAAAAAACAAATGGGCAAAGAAATGAACCCCACAGCTCAGTGAGTCTGCGTTCTCCTTTTGCATCATGTTCCTTTGAGACAGCCATAGCTGGCCAGAGGAGAGGAGCTAAGAGGGCAGGATCCAGTTTGATTATTAAATTGCTCTGACAAATTCAAATTTTGGAGGAAAAGAAATAAAGCCTAAAATTTAGTTTTCATTCCTTTAAGACAGTTTTTCCTGTCTGGATCATTACAAATGTGCTCTTGCTGGCTTGTCCCAAGCTAAGATTGTCCTGGCCAGCAGTGGCATCAACGCTGTGCTCAAAATTACAAAATGACTCATTTTCCTTCAGTTGAATCTAGCATTTCTCTCTTAGTTTGGCCCAGGTTTTAAAAACCCTGGTTTACAAAAGCACTGCCCAGCGGTTGTGCCTGCCTGGCCTGCACTTGCCTGCCCGGGTGATGGCACCTGAGTGATGGTAAGGCAAATCCCCCAAAAGACACCGGCCACACAGGATTTGGCCCGTGTTTGCAGAAAGCATTGCCTTAAACAAAGAAACGCACAAGATATTTCTTTGTCTCTTTAGTATAGACTTTTTCCCAGTTACATCTGTGTCTGGAGACTCCCTGGAGAATGCTTGTCTGGAAATTAAATTAGTTTATCCAGCAATTTTGAGCCTGGACAGACAAAAGGGCCGTTCAGAGGAATGCTTTAGCCAAAGCTGGCATTGTCCTCCTGACAACAGCAAATGTCAGAGCGATGCCACCCAAAAATCAGCATTCACCTTACAGTTCCTGAAGTGGGGGTCTCTCCCTCTCTCCCCTCCAGGCTTCGGCAGATGGCCCGATGTGGTGCTGGTGGCTCATCTCCATCCTGCCCCTTGACCCGTCCTACCAGCTGAACCTCTTCTCCACCACCTCCCTGCGTGCCCGCCTCACCCAGCTGCAGCGCATCCTCGCCGCCCTGCTGCAGCAGCCCCCCGCCGGGCACCCATTGCCCGAGCGCAGCCCCCGGGGCCGCGTCTGAACCCCCAAGCCCCCACCCTTTCTGCAGGGGAGACCTCCACCCCCTTGGGTTTCTCTATGTGTTGCTTCATGGTTTTGCGTGTGGTTAGAGCCCCCCCAAAAGTGACCTCAGTGATGAGCTGCGCACCCTCTGCCCGGCTCGGTGGGGCTGGGGTCGCACCGACAGCAACACTACGCCGTCCACGCCGCCTCTGGGAGCTGCTCGGTGCCATGGCCGTGCCGCCGAAGTGGGGACTGGGATGGAAAGCTGGGTTGCGTTTCGGGAACCAAAATCACTTGCTGAGCTGCTTCGGCACTAAGGAGGATTCTCCTTAGGGTGGAGGACCAAGTGCCAGGATCGCCTCAGTTTTGGCTCTTCCCTCTTTAGTTGATGGTCCTGCTCCGTGCAGCAGATTCAGAGGCTTGGGAGAGGTGGCACCGGGAGGCAGAGGGGTCCCGATGGCTTCCCCCAGCTTTGGGAGCTGACAGCTCTGCCTCCGCTTCTGACTTTGATTTAATTTCTATTCAAACGAGAAGAAAGGTTAAACAATCTGAAACTTGTGGTGCTGCTCCTAACCACCTCCATGGCCACATGGCGAGGAGATGCTGCTCTCCAAACGTGCCTGGATCTGATGTCCCCTTCCCACCTTTCTGCTCCGTGCTCTGCCGTGTTTGCTGTGCCAAGCTTGCCAGGCAGTTCCCCGTGCTGGAGCTGTGGGATGGGGGGGGATTTGGCAGTGTTGGTGCCTTTCCCCCCACCCAAAGGCTGCTGTTCCTGAGCTGGGCTGGGTTCAGGTTGGAGGATTGGACCTGGGGGCTGGAAGGAGCTGATGGCACGAGGGAGTTAAGCCTGGTTTTGTGAGACTTTCTGCTCCTTGGCTAGTGCAATTTTCCTGTGTTCAATGTTTCTTGTGAACTTTCTGCCTCCTCAGGAGAAAATCAAGATCTGGGCTGAGGCCAGAGCCTTGCATTTGGTACCTGGAACAGCTCAGGATCCACCAAAAGAGCACAGAGTGAAGGCAAAGGGAGCCGAACCTCTGGAGAGGTGGGGAGGGGCAGGACTGGTGACGGAGGCTGTGAGCCCCATGTCAGGGGAGCAAGTGCCTGTCTGCAAATGCCTGGCTGCTGCTTGTCTCTAAACACAGGGAAGACTATCCCCCTGGATAGACCAGGCTTTCCTCCATGGAAATCCTGAAGGTTTGGGATTTTTGTCTCCCATCCGTAATTTCGGTGGCTTTGGATTGAATTTTAGGAGGCCATCCACTTGGTCGTCAGATTAACATTAACATCCAGAATTTTATCCCTGCTTTTCTCAAAGGCTCCGCACCCCATTTGGGGGCTCAGGGGGCTGTTGGATGTGTGTGGGCGAGAGAAAATCAGGCTGGGGCTACAGTGCTCCTTACTGCACGTGTTGCTGGGCTGAGCCCGGGGAAGGAGGCTCTGGACGCAGCTCCGGAGGGGTCCCTGCCGAGGGCCACCGCCTTTCACTGTTCTGCTCTCTCCAGGAGCAAGAGGTCTTGGTCCCTCCTCTCCAGCAAAGTGCCTCCCTGGAGTGACAGTTGGGGGAGCTGAGTGCTTGCTCCCCAGGGATGAGTGAGCACAGGGTGGCTGAGGACAACTCAAAGCGGGATTTGCTCCTCTACCTTTGAGCCATGTCCTCCCCCACTTTCCTGCTGTCTCTGGGGTGCCATGATTCCCCCAAGGGGCCATATCCTCGGGATTTTGGATTGGGGTGGGCAGGGGTGGGTGATGGAGGGATGCCCCACAGTCCCTGGGCTGGTGCATGCAGGTGGCAGGATGCCACTGAAGTTTGGGAAGTGCCTTTCTTTTCCACAGGGTCAGTGTGAGCTCACCCAGTGACACCCCACCCCCACCCCCTGAGCCTCTCATCTACCCCCCGAGTTGCCCGTTCCCCAGGTGTGGGAGCTCCCTGCTGCGGGTCCCTCCAGCAAGGGGGAGGTATGGGGGGATGCAGGGGAGAAGCACGGGTCTGCACCATGTCCACACATGGGGAGAGCCGGGGGCCAGAGCCACATCTGACTGGCTACTTTGGGAAGGGACTTGTGCAAATCACTTCAGTTTGCTTGGAGTGCCTTCGGGGTTTGTATTAGTATCTTTGCTTTTTGAATTAAATTTTCTTCCTGGTTGTTGAAATAAAGACTTTTTTTTTCTTGTTGTTTTGTTGCTGGTGTTTGCCAGGGAGATTTGGGGATGCATGGAGAGGTGACACCCTGGCCTTCAGACAACAAGATAGACACAATAAACGCAGTCCAACAAAGGTAGATGGCAACAAGGGAAAAAAGAAAAAAGGTGGTTTTGTTCGCAGAAAGTGAGCATGTGAAACAAGGCAGGAGGGACTAGCTCCTGCCTGTCACTGCAGCTGAAGTCTTAGGAAAGGATGGGAACCGGGAGACTGGTCTGGTAGAGTTGCTGACCAGTGTGGGATGGCCCTGGAGGGTGTCTGTCCCTCAAATGCTGTGGAGACCATCTGTCCCTGTCCCATCTTTGCAACTGTGGGCAGAGGGCTGTGAGCCAGGAGCAGGTTTGCTCTTGGCAGCTGGCATTAGGGATGAGTGAAAATCCAGGGAGACACGCATGGGCTCTAAAATGAGAGGGTGGCCCTGGTTGGAGAGGGGACAGTCTTCAACCCTGAGCATGGGGATGTCCTGCTGGGACAGCTCCCGCCTGTCTGTTGCTCCCACCTCACCTCTTCCCTCTACCTCCCAAATGTGCCATCCAAAACCAAGGGCAAGAAGGGAACTTCCTCTGCCCAGCTCTGCTTTGCACCCTGCCTGGGAACCTGGAACAACTATAGAAGAGAGGGAGAGGGCTCAAGTGGTCTGAGATGGTGGATAATGCTAAAAATGTCCCATGCCTCCTGTGTCCAGGAGTCTGGAGCTGGCACCGGATCCCTTTGCCATGTTGCCCTGCTCCCACTAGATGTCAGGAAGAGGCTGAGTGCGGGCGAGGAGGAAGGACAGCATGGAGGGGATGTGCAGCATAAGCAGCTGTCAGAGCCTTAGCCATGCTTTTCTCACCCCCTAGCCCCAAAAGTAGCCCCACTCAGCCCTGGTCTCACACAGTGAGTAGAGCCCGGCTGCCCCGAGAAGTGAAGCCGGTGCAGGTGTCACTTGAGGCCACCTCCAGTTCCCCAGGCATATGGGGTCTGTGCTGGGGAATCCTCTCTCCACTCTGGCCAACGAGGTCTTGTTTGCCCTCTTGAGACTGGAGCAGGGGACTGGGGCAGTTGGGGGGTGTCAGCCTCCCCATCCTCTTCCAGCAACCCTGCTGGGCATGTCCTTAGCTCAGAGGTGGGAGATGAAGCAACCCCCTGTCCCAGCACACAGATGGGACAGAGCAGCATCCCACAATCCCTTGTGAAGGCAGACCCGACATCTCTCAGCCTTGCTGGGATGACTGGTTGTTTCACTGAGCAGTTGGGATCTGGAAGTGGGCAGCTGGGAGGGATCTGGATGCATCTACGCTGCCACCTTCCCAATCCTGCCCCAAACATCTGCCTGGTTGAGGGGACCCCAGCGTCCCCACTGTCAGGTGGGACTGCGAGGTGGATGTTGGACCGTCACTGGCTCCCACCAAACCATCCTGTCTTGAGATGCTCTTCCCTTCAAGATCCATTTTGAGCAGCTTTTGGTCCTCTGTGGGGACTCTTGTCTGTGGGGGCAGCCGGTAGCAGTTCCTTCCCCATCTCCAAGGGCTGCTGCTTCACCTCATCCTCCATCAGGAGCCTGTAGGGAGGCCGGATCTGGTCCTGCCTGGCATGGCTGGGGCTGGCAGCTGCAGGCTCCTCCAGCTTCCCTGCCCCAGGCTCAGTGGTAGCAACCACAGCAGCTTCACCCCAAAATCAGCAGCCAAAGCCATGGGGAGATGAGTCCATCTCTGCGTAGGCTCCTCAGAGGCACCTGGGGTCCGAGGGGAGACGAGCCGCCCGACCCCGCAGCACAGGAGCATCCACCTGCGTTACCATGCTTTGCTTTCTGCTGCTAGGATTTGTTTCCTCCCTGTATTTTTCCATCTCCGCATGTGCTCCTCCCCTGCACATCCCAACAATACCTAATAATGATCCTGGCCTTTATATAACACTCATCATTGGAGCCTTTCAAACGGACATCTGTATGCTTCTCCAGATTTTACAGGCAGGAACCGGGGGTGACAAGAGGCAACGTGTTGCCCAGGGTCACCCAACAAGGTTCCTGGTAGTCAGGTGACCACTCTCCAAACGGGTCCCTCTTCCCACCGCATCCAGCCCCAGCCTCTGTGGATGCTGGGATGTATCCTGCACCTGGGTTTTGCATCCCTGGGGAGGGACTGGCTCTGCTACCACCATCCCAAAACGCATCCTCCAGCTCCCCCGACCTCCTCTCCAACAGCACCATTTCCTCCCTTCCCGTTTGGCACCTTCAACTCCAGACATCGGTGACAACTTCCCTCACCTAATAGTGTGGGCAAGCAATTAGCTAAAAAGGCAAGTAATTATTACAGCAGGTGTCAGGCTGCGCCTTGTCTTTCTTTAACAAATGGTGCATTTCCAAACTAATTAGACCAGCTGGTACTTGAGATAGCGGAAAATAAACCTGAGATTGTTCAAGCTAAGATCTTCTTCTCTAGCAAGGCCATGCTCGTGCTGGAAGAGCAGCACAGTATGTGTTAAGGTTAATGAAGGTGGGAAGAAAAGGGAGAAAACCAGCACCTAATTTTTTCCATCCTTTAGTAACACCAGTTGGTGCAATGAAAGATGGATCATATTGTTC
Source organism: Balearica regulorum gibbericeps (assembly GCF_011004875.1). Lineage (NCBI taxonomy): Eukaryota > Metazoa > Chordata > Aves > Gruiformes > Gruidae > Balearica > Balearica regulorum. The sequence goes on from NC_046197.1 coordinate 14,094,940, forward strand.
CTGCTTTTTCAGAAAAAATAAAGGAAAGTAATGAAGACAGATGTGCTGTCTCTTTCAAGAAAACTCACCCACGGGATGTATTCAAAGCTGGAGAATGACAAGTGATGAAAAAAGCGACTCAAAGCCACTGCTGGAGTAGTTGGAGCGGGACCTGCCTGTCCCCCAGAAGAAACGGCCCCGTTTTTTCCTCTGGCCAGGCCGTGCATGGCACGAAATCAGTCTCTGTGCTGGACGGAGCAGAGCAGGGCGATTGCAGCCATGTGCTGAAGGCGACCTGGAGCAGAGATCAAGCAGCAGCTGGACAAATGCCTTTGCCTCCCGTTTGGTGGCATTTTGGAGGTGCCTCGCTGGCATGTCCCTAGCTGTACAGCACATGGGAGCCATGCAAAGCCAAGCCCTCATCCAAGCAGGAGCAGGAGACCTGGGAAGATACATCAGGTAGAACTGCCTCAGCGTGACCATGGGTCATTTACATCTTTAGTAACCAGATTTACTGGAACAGGCTTTTCCTGCAGGCTTTATGAAACCCATTTGGGTCCACTGCATCAGCGATGCTGCCAACCTGCAGCCGGGGAGCCCTGGATTTGGGGGCAGCTGCATGGGGCTGCCTCCCAGCCCTCCCACACTGCCAGATTCAGGGCCACCCTTCAGTCCCCCAGGGAGCACCTGGAGGAGGAATTAACCCCCACAGTGTGTGACTGTCCCCAGTCCCATGACAGCAACATGCCTGAGGCTGAGCACGGGGTGGGAGGTGCAGGGTTACCCCCAGCACCACTCTGTCCAGCCCCTGCCACGGCAGGGTCCAGGTGGGACCATGTCCCTGGATGGCACAGTAATGCAGAGAGCCATTGCTGATGCTAACAGCTCTCTTGGGGGCTATCAAAGTCTTAATGAACACCAATTAGCTTCAGTCCAGATGTGTGGGACTGTAAGAGTCGGAGGTGGCAGCTGGGGATGGGGGGACGTTGGCTGCAGCAGGTGGGAGTGACGGGCACCCCTCGATGAGGTCTCCCTTGGCGTAGGGTACCACCACCCGACCGAAGCAAACCTCAGCAAAGCAAGCCAGCGCCAATACTCTGTTGGAGGGTCCCAGTGTGTGGAGAGAGGGAGGTTATATAGGGCCCTATATATATATATACACACACTGGCCCCTTACCTGAGTCTCTGCCCACAGCCCGTGTCCCCAGACCGACTGTCAGCGATTCGGTCTCTGCCTGCCCCGTGCCCTCCCTGTTGATTTCTGATTTCACAAAACCGTTTCAGCCCAGGCAAAATATTTACAGGACTGATTAAACATTGAGTAAAAAGGGAAAGTTGTTAAAAGCATGGCCCTTACATAAATACAGCATTATTAAAATAAAATGTGACTTTTAGCAAGGACAGATCTCTCAGCTGTGCTGTGTTTACCTTAATTGTTTCTCGCCATTAATTACAGTCTGAGAGGGGGACTTGTGCAAATTGAAACAAATTAATCGAATTTGTTTAGAGTTTTGTGTGGCTGGCTTATGGGGATTGCAATCAAGCCAGTATGTTTGGGGTATGAAATTACATTGCCTAGATCTGTTCTTCCTTTTTCAAGCACGAGGAATGTGAAAAGGCAGGAGTCAGCGACAATTAGAAGGTAAACCGGCAGCACGAGCAATGGTTATTTTAGCTCCTCTGCCTCAAGAATTTCACTCTTTGCAAGTATTAAGGCTCATCCCTTATAAATGCAGCCCAGCTCTGTGCAGTGAAAGAGAAAGGGGAGATGGTGGAGTGGAGACCAGGGCGCATCTCAGCTCTGCCCTGGCAGTGGAAACAGCGACGTGGGTGGGAGTTTAGTCCAATTCTCCAGGAAAATTAGACTACGGGACTCAGCAGCCTTGGGTGCATTCTTTCTGGTTCCCACTAACAGCTGCCCAGTACCACCCACATTTGACACAGGGGAAGAAGCTTCCAGATATATTGAGGTCCTGACAAGGTCTGTGAACATGGGCAATGAACTAGAGAAGAGAAATGCATCTGCCAATGGGGAGGGGAAGGGGATGCTCAACCCTTATTAGACACCAGAGAATCTACACCACAGTCTTTTTCCAGATGAGTATTCAAGAGGAAACCTGGCTTCAGCGGTGCTGTGCATGACCCAATCTGCTCTTTTCTTGTCCCAAACCAGCCAAAAGAGAGGGCTGCGTGGGAGTTTGCTCCAAGAGCCTTTTGCCGCATGGAGAAGCACGGCCAAACTTCGTGAGGTTTTTCAGCACAAAGTAAGGACAAAAGTGCAGTTTCCTCCCTAGAGAAAAAGGAATTTTTGGGAAGAGAAAAAAGAATAAAAATATCCAAATTTTGGTCTTCAGAGCTGCGCTGCTCACCCAAGGTCACTCCTCCAGGATGATGTTTGCAGCCCTGGCTCGGGTGATGGGTCCAGGCAGGAGGTGAGAAGGGTGGATCAGAGCTGCGGGGATACGCAGAGACCCAGGGAACCTGCTGTTCAGAGACACAGACAAGGCATAAGGTGCTTGATTCCCCCCTCTCCTGCTTTGTGGCTCATTTACCAAACCACAGAGGATTCAAAACTCACCTCCTGTCACTTGTCTGCAGATCTCTCTCCCTCCCCTGCTGCCCTGAGCCATCCTCAGTTCAGCAAATTTGTTGCTGGCTCTGTGTAACTAGTAAAAAACCATCCCTTGTGCCCCAACGGGAGCAGATTCCTGCGGAAAGCTCCCATTGGCATTGGTGTGCAGAACAGCCCCACACCATCCTCGCCTCCTCCCGCTGTGCTGGGCACTGCTGGGAGGGCAGAGGGACGGCAGCCTCCTCCCTGGTCATAAATACGGGATGGGCAGGGATGCCAGGGACAAGCGGCCTCTGGCAGATGTGTTCTCCGCAAGCGAACCTCTTCACCTGGCCGTTGCCGGCACCCGGATGATATATGGAGTGGCTGGGCTGCAATAGGATTTCTACCCAGAATATTGGCTGGATGATAAAGGAGTCTGTCTGCGGTGATAATTGCACCATAAATAGCGCTGAGTTCGGCAGTGATGAGTGAGGCATTAGAAAACCTCACCCTCTGGATTCTTCCCACTTCCTTCCATCTTTCTGACTGCTAACAAGCTGGAAGAATAGCTCTTCAGTTTTTACCAGCCGCAAGAGGTTTATTGTGCTCAGATGCAGCTGGGTACCTTCCTCCCCATAAATCTTAATAGTGAAAAAATAGAGAGAGGGGAATAAAAAAAAAACCAGCTAAATTGGGTGATTACTAAAAAGCAGCAGGTAGGGCTGCATCGTGGTGTGGCTGTCCCTCTTCATTCTCTCTGCTGCAAGGACAGCACCATCCTGCTCGCTCCTCCAGACTTCCCCTGGCTTTTCTGGGCACTCCCAGGTACCTGGGGGTAACCATCCGCTTTACTCCACTGATGGAAACTGAGAACCTGCCAGCTAGCCCCAAACACTGAAAAATGAGGAACTCAAACTGAGGAGTGCTGTAAAAGCCAAAAGTGGAAAAAAAATGTAATTAATATGAATAGATTGGAAGCTCTCTCCGGCTCCTTGCTTTTTGAGCTTGTAGAAAGCACATGGACCCTTGTCTTTTCTTCTTGAAGAAAAGCTGGGAAATGAATCTGACTCCAGTTGCAGATTAACCTGCTCTTGAACTCCAAAAGACACCTTAAAAAGGGGGGGTTTAACCTTAAAACCCCTACATTAGCGTTTCTTACATCAGGCTCAGGTCCACCTGAGCTCTGTCCTCTGGGAAGATCTGCTCACCGTTCATGACCGACCACCATGTACCTTGGGGAGTGTGGTATAAACAGAAAATGTAGCCAGGACTGAATGGAGGCATCTCCTTATCAAATTTTATTTATGGGTCAGTGAATTGCTGCTGCGGCTCTTCTTTTTCTTATATGCAGTGTCCTGTTTTGCTGCAAATAGCTAAAAAGTGGATTGTGTAGTGCAAAACCTCTTACAAATTCCTCACAAATTCCTGGCCAAAAATTAAACTTCAAAGAGTCAGGCCTGATGTACCCCAAATGCTGGGAAAACCCCATTCTTGGTTCCTAGGTCCCAGCTCAGACCGAGGGGTTATAACAGCCCACGGTGGACAGCCCCAAGCAGTGGGAAATGCCCCGCTGCCGACAGACCTACTCTGTCATGCTCCCAATAGGTTGGAAAACTTATTTATATCAGAAAGATGGGATTTGGCCTGTCCCCCTTTGTGTCTGCCTCTGGGAAATGGCTTAAGCTGTCCTCATCCCTCTGGCCAGGCTTTGCATCAAGGTCCCAGCCCCTTCACTAGTGCCCCTGGCTGCACATTCTGCAGCGTAGAAATGCCGCGGCCGGTGCGGCTGGCGTGTATTTCTGCAGCAAGGGACGCAGGCGATGTCCTTAGGCAGATGCAAACACCCGGCTTCAGCTGGCATGTGCTGTCAGAGCTCTTTAGCATCGGGATGAAAATCTGCGCTGGCGGAGCATCCTCCGCTGACAGTCATCCCCAGCGCCGCCGGCGGGGCACAGCTCACCACTCTGCCGATGGCAGGCTCCTTTGGAGCAGAGACCCGTGGGGATCCTTCAGGGATTAGTTACCGGGCTGTCTCCATGAACACTCCTGACATCACACAGACACACTGACATCACTACTGTTTTTCTAGGAAGATGATTAAATTTTGAAGGGCCCAGGAGTGAAGGGGTAAAATGATTCTCCTTTCTGGACATTTTATAAAGCTTCCACAAAAAACTCCAGTAGGAGGAAGGCAAGTTTTATTCTGAGATGGGAAAAGAGATGCTTAAAAAGCAATTTTTGAAGGCATTGAGTAGAGTTGGGGGAAATCCATCCCCAGTGCCCGTGTTGCAGCAGGACCCTTCAGCATGGCTGGACGGGCAGTGCTGGGGCTCACACTGGCACACAGGAAGAGCAGCTCTCTCCTTTCTGCATGTGTTGCAATGGAGGCTGCTAAGCAGGCACAAGCTTTTCAGCTCCCGTACAAATCCATAAGCTTCCCCAAACCTTCCTCTTCTGCACACGCCACAAATCCAAAGGCCAAATATAGAGCATGATTTTTCTCCCTTTTTTTTTTTTTTTTTTTTACCATTCTGGAGTGTTTGAAGCAAAACTATTTACCCTGTTTAAGCTTTGGATTTGCAAGTTTAAAGCTTTCACAGTTCCAGGTGCACCCAAAAAGATAAGGGAGCTAGGAGGTGCACTGCTGTACTTAAAAATAAATAAATAAAGCTGCAATTAATTTGAAGCTACTTCCTAATACTCTGTATTTGTCCATTATCTACTGCTATTATTATATTGACCTAACCTAAGCTGGCATGGGATAGCACAAAACCCTTAAAACAACAAAAGCAGAAATCTCCCAAACCCCAAAAAGCTCTTTGGCTTTATGTTTTCCTCTTGGTTTTCTTTTGTTTTTCCTCCATGTCTCTGATACTTGTTCGCAAAAGCAAGGGCAGCGATTTTGCAGCTTGTGGGCATTAAGTCCCTGTTAATGACCACTGCAGCAGAGGACCATGTGGGTGGGGAGAACAGGAGGGAGGCAGTTTGAGGACACGTAATGACCATGTGAAAATGCTGGAGACCCCAAAATCTTGGGACCAGGTAGGGAATGACTGGGCAGAAGAAACCGGTGTGTTCCCTTGCACCGGCTGCTGCAATGGGGGTCCTCTGCTGATGCCAAAAGCTGTGCCATGGCCAACATGGCACGGGATGTGCTGAGCAGCAGCTCCCCTTTGGAGGCTGTTTCTGGGATTCCTGGCAGGAGATGCAAAACCTGACTTCATAAACCAGATCGCAACATATACTTGGCTGGAAACGGGGAGGAAAAGAACCAACCCAGGCTTTAAAAATATAATGAGACTGAAGAAACATCCTGGGAGTCGAGGGATCTGTGCTGTGCATGACTCAGTGGAAAGAGGCAAGTCAGGGCTTTGTGGAAAAAGCTTTGGGAGAGGGAGGCCGGGGCCGAGATGAGATTAATCAAGTAGCAAGAGCTGCCCAGACATGGCTATTCTGTTAGGAGGGAGATTACTGCTTATGGTTCCTTAAAACGAGCTTAGAGGCAATTAAACAGGCTGTAACAACAGGTTCCCTCCTCACTCAGCAGTGCTCCTTCATTCAGCACGTCTGACACAGGGTGGATTTATGTAAGGATGGATGCTCTGGGTCCGGAGAAGCAGGACATCCTCGTGGGAGCCACGCTGGCCCCCACTCAGTAAAAAAACCTGTCTCCCGTGAGCTCTGTGCCCTGCTTCTGCCGACCTTTTCCCTGGCAGCAGCTCTGCTTGTGCTGGCTGAGCAGGCAGCTCTTCCTCCTCCTGCCTGCTCCAGGCTGGACTTGGAAGTACTGTCCACGAGAGGGTGGTGAGGCGGGGAGCCAGCACACGGCATCGTGCCGCCGGCATCCCGGATCATTGGCGAGGACATACAGGTGGTGCACCCACAAGCCTGCTCTTGGGTGGGCACAGCAAATACAACCAATCATTGGCAAAAAAAATAAAACCATGCCCACCTGACATTTTTGTAGCTGCAACAAACGAAATCCGTGGTTTGGAGCCGAAATAAGCTGTCAGTGTTTGTCTGTCTCTGGGAGTTAAAGCTGTATGGAAATGGTAGTGGGATTTCAGTCCAGGTGAGGAAAAACATCCATTCTGAAAGTTATTCATTTTCTTGTCTTTATTTTTGAAAGTAATTCGCTGCATTTTATTTTGTCAGCTTTCTCTCTCTCAAAAGCTCAATACCACCCACAGCACTGGGGACTGCTGAGCTCTGGCTATCAGTCAAATTCTCTTGCCTTCAAGGAGATGGAAACTAATCAATGAGGAATGTTAAACAATATGAAAGCCGCAATGTTTTAACATTTCCCACAAAGGTCAGAGTCCCCCAGCAGCTCCACGATAACACTGAGCTGAAGGCGGCACAGGGAGATGACATATCTCAGAGATAAGCTCTCATTCCTCTGTTTTCTGCAGGAGACGTTTTCTTATGTGATGGAAAAGATCCTGCTGCTAAGCAGGCTCAGGCAGGCTGTGCTTCTGGGCTTGTGCTAGACTGAGCTTAGATTTCCCAGGTGCTCGTGGGGAGCCTGGGTTGTCTCAGCCCTGGGTTTGCAGGTGTGGGTTTGCAGGGCCGTGGGGTCCCGCTGCGGTGCGTTCCTACTTCAGTGCCTTTCAGTTTAAGAGTCTCCAGAGTTTTGCTGGGAATGGGGTGATGCATTCAGGTCATCCCAGGGATGCTCAGCAGAGCTTGCTACTGAGATTTTGGGATCCTTCAATCGACTGAATATGACTCATCTGCCCAAGAGCTGCTGCCTCCAGCTGCCTGAGGCTGGGGGTTTCACTGGATCCCTGATGGGAGTTTTTAACCCAGATTCATCCCCAGGTTCAGGTCTTGATTTGGCCCCTTGCCTCCCTTTGCAAAGATGAGTTGGGATCCAAGGAGGGCTCTTGTGACTCACTGTTGAAAGGAGGGTGCAGGATGTAGCCCAGCCCGTGGGAGCAGGTGTACCCAGTGACCATAGAAAAGTAATAGAAATATAAATCCGGAAATATACCTACATCTCTGTTGTTTTTCTCTGTACAGGTTCTTCTCCTATTTCTGTGGCAGCAATGAGAATTTTAAATAATCCCCAGGTAGAGATTAAATTTCTGGTTTGGCACTTATTTTTCTGAGCAATCTTAACAAGTTACTTCTCACTGGGTCTGGGACTCCTGCCTCTGTATGAGAAGGATGATGACACTTAACTTTCAATTCTACAGCTATTAACATGAAGTGGCCGATAACACTTAAGCACCAGTGTTAGCTGAGAGACTTCCCTAAGTGAGACCAGTAATCAGTTGATCCTTGTTTCCATTCTAACAGCAAACCTGGTTAAAATCTAACTAACTCTTTTATTTCGAGCATCACTGGCAGCACTGAAAAGATGCAGACACAACAGTTCAATCCAGCCAGACTGCTCAAGACTTTTGTATTTAAGTTTGAACAAGGGTTTGTAAAAAAAAACCCAACACAGTAATTAGCATCAGTGAGTGAAAGAGAGGAGTGGAAAGGACCTTGAATGATGCCAAGCTGCAGCAAGGCAGAGCCAACTGGATGGAAACCCAAGGAGCCAGGACGTTTTGGAGATTGCTGTGAGCCATTGCGGCTTGCATTCCAATTATTTTTCTCAAGTGCATAGTTAACTGACGGTAGTTGGTCCCCATCGAGTTTCTTGACAAGCAATTTATTGTTAGAAAGGATGAAAATCAGCAGGTGCTAATTCCATCACAACGCCCCTCCTTTCCCATCCCAAATCCTCCCATCTTCTTCATTTGCTCCTCTTAATAAGATTTTGTATATTGCTACTGCACCTGGTTGCACACCACAGTTATGAATTTAATGTGCAAAGTTAAATGTAAACAGGATTAAAAAAATGTTAGTAATTATAAAATACTTGAAAGCGCTCTCCCTCCCCCACTTTGTTTGCAGACTCTTCATTCTGCCTGTCTTGCACATCCAGCTATTGCAATCATTTCTCAGGGGCAGTTTAACTCATTCCAGACATTTCAGCCAAAAAGGAGCATTAATTTCTACGGTAAAAGTGGCAGGAGAAAATGGCAAGTGTTTGCCTTTATTCAATGGGAATGGGAGAAGGAGTGAAAGCAAACTTTATTAATCTAAATTAAGAAATGTCAGGTGGAGTTTTGTCTCCTTAGAACCAAGGACAAAAATTTCTTTAAAATTCCGTGACTTCAGAAGAAGACAAAACCACACATGTAAGTGCTTTTACCTGAACAGAATTCGGCTGTCAACCCGCACACCTCAGTGATGAGCTTCTGTGCTGTTGTAATCTGGGAATTTTATATGCTGAAGGCTTTCAGGATCAGCAGAGATGCTTAATTGTCCATCTCATTTGGAACAATATCAGTTTTGGTGGACGAAAGCATCGGGAGCATCATTCCCTTGGGATCAGAGTTTAAAGTATAAGTTAGGTCTGTATTTGGGGATAAAGACAGAGTTTTCATGGGGTGCTCAGATCCTCCTTAGTGCAGCTAAACAACAGTTACTGAAATATTGTGCATTGGTGGAAACATCTGTCATCAGACCATCACAGTCTGTGAAGGCAACTCAAGTTGTTTGACCCACTGACCTCCCATGGGAATGGTTGTTTCTGGACACGACTCAATTTTTTCTTCAGTTGCACAGCAAGGAATATCCTGCTGTCAGGAGAAGAGAGATAGATTTAGAAACATCAAAATTACATGGAATTGGGGGGGCATTAAGGAAAATCCAGATCTATCTTTGGGTTGCACAAGTTATCAGGGATGCAGCTTAAGTGGATGCAGAAATTTCATTTTCAAAGCAGGCTGTGGTGGAAGGGTGATTCACCACACGTGCTCACACCAGCCAAAGCGCCTTGCAGAGCCTGCACATGGGGTGCTGCCATTTTAGCTTTTGGGTAGCTGTATTTCAAAGCCTTCTAAGACAAACAGAAAGAGCTTCAAGCTTGCTTTAAGAATATAGTTAATGGACAGGAAGTCAAAGTTTTGACTGGCAGGAGGAACAGCTCGGCTTGAAGGTGCCCAGTGGTTGCTGCCAGCCCAGCACTGCAGGCAGTGGGTGCAGCATCCCCACGGGGTGCGGCTCCCACCTGGCCACCAGCTCCCTTGCCTTAGCATGTGGCCATCGCAGCAGAGTCATGGGCTGGCTTGCAGGAAAGCAAGGAGCTGGTTTAGCCTAGCCAGCAGCTGCTGAAAGGCACAGCGTAGCGATATCGCCGTTTCGTTTTCTAATTTGTCTGAAATCTCAGCGGGCTGACACCTTCTAATTTGCTGTTTGTTGCTGCTCTCCTAGAAGTCCAGCTGATCGCTCTGTTGGTGCCAGCAGATCAATCTCACAGAAACAGACTTATTTTTCTTCTGGTCTTGAAGAGGTTGGTTTTCCAAACGTCTGCGTTACGTACTAAGCTGAACAAGATTGCTCTCGCTCGTCCGTGCTGTTCTCGTGTGCTGCCAGGCACACCCTCAGCCTAGGGCAGAGCTGGAAGAGAGACCGGAGGCTGGCCCAGCAATTGGATTTATGTGTGTGTTGTTACTGGTGGGAGAGTGGCAAGGGAGAAGCACATAGAAAAATGTCCACAGAGCTATTTTCAATGTCGTTAGTTTTTATAGTTGTATTAAATTGAGTTTGGCTGGCTGAGATGTGATGGTAGAGGGGCGCAGGGTGGGCTTGCACACAGCAGCCATGGAAGGACACATTGGAGCTCAGCACTGCAGAAGTGGGCCTGTCACACCTCTCTCCCCAGGAGAACTCTTGGGATGTCCAAATTTAAAGACCTGCAAAATCCACCTCCTTAGGAGTATTTGTATGCTGCAGTCTGTGCACATCTTGTGAAAGGAACTCATCTGCTGTATTCCAGCTCTGCTGCTGTCCCTCTCGTTGAGTGCAAACACACATTGCCCTTCTCCTTTCCACTGCTCAAGCTTCGTACTGGTCTGCTGGAGCACCTGTATCACCTCACTCTGTCCTCCTGGAGCAGGAGCTGCTCCAGCTGTATGCATTCATGATGTTTGTTGGCACCTTTGTAGGGCACAGGATGAATTTTGTGTGTAAGGAGTTATCTGGCCATCACGGGACCATCCTTCAAGGGGAAGCAAGTGACCTGCCAGAGCCCAGCTCCCTGCCAGAAAGGGGCTCAAATGCTGGAGGGGGTGGTGGGAAGTGGGCAGGGAGCAGTCCCTGCTCATCCCCTTCCTTTTTTGAGGGTCAGCACTGACTCCAGAGTATTACTAATGCAGCAGAGCTTTGCTACTTTTTATCTTAAGAAGAGTTAGGGAAGAAATATCCTAGAAACCCAAGAAATAATTCTCATAAAGGAAGAGCACTTAATTTAGTACTTTTTTAAAAAACCAAGTCATTATTTCCTCAACACCAGAATTTACTGAAAGCACTCCAAGTTCTGTTTTGCGAGCGCCACAGAACAAAATAATTGTGCAATTAGTTATGCATCTCACACTTTGTGAAATGAAAGATTTTTTTACTTTCAACAAGTACGAAATGCAACATTTTGCTTCTCCATGGTGGGAAAGCACTGGCCATTCCTTCCCCCTCCTCCCTGTTTTAAGTGCACAGCAGTATATAATTAATAAAGATAATAATAAATATCCTCCACAAGGCAGGAGGAGAGAGATGCGAATGGCACAGGCACAATGTGGATAGCCTGGGATTGCCAGAGCAGCCAGCAGCTTCCAAATATTAATTATAGCTCTCTGAGGAGGAGCCGTGTCCTCTCCAGCCCTTTCCAGCATTCTGCTTCTCAGCCCTGCGAAAGCACGGCCATTTGCCCAGGGTTGACCAGCAGATCTGTGGCCAAGCCAGGATGGAAGCCCAGCTGCTGCCAGCTCAGGGCTTGTGCATGCAGCCACAAGCTCCCAATTACACGAGAGGGTTGTTGTTAATTCAGCGACCAGAGTGATGTTTCTGTAGCTCCAGCGTTCCTGTCCTCAGCGCTCACAAGTGACTAGCCCATGCACGTTAACAAATGCCTCCTCGGTGTTGGCCCGGCCCATGGGACAGGCTCTGCTGTAACTTGCCTCGCCTGTGTTTGGGGAGGCAAATAAAACTGTTGCCTGGGCAATAGCATCCTCCTGCCCCGCTCAGTACCTTTTTTCCCCCGACAGTGTGTCTTTCCCTCCCGGGTGCTCACGAGGGCATGGAGCAACCAGACATGCGGGATGCAGGAGCATCGCCTGGTAGAGCTCTGCCCTGACGGGAGCATGCCACCACTGCTGCCCAAACCCTGGCAGAACAATGAGGTTTTAGTGTGGACTGAAGCAGTGAGGGGACCAGGGGTGCTGTGAGCAGCAGCGGGCAGGAGAATGTGGCAGGGCAGAAGCTGGGCACACCTAGGGATGAGCTGCACCGACACGGAGAGGTGCAAGCTCCCGTGCAGAGCCCACGCCAAGGGATGTGCTCCCACCAGTGACATGAGGGAAGGGGGGTCCAAGCATGGGGCCTGTTGAGCTTAGCCCTCGCTCACCCCTGGTACAGCTCCATACACATTGCATTGACCTTTAGCTGCAAATCAGTGCTGTGCAAGCAAGTTGACTTAATTATACATCTTTAAATTGCTTTCTATACCATACCCAGCACAGCTGTGAGAAGGGCAGTGGGGAATTAATTCTGGAGCACCTCTGAAGCCATACCTTGTCTCTCTCCCCTCTCCCCTGCACATTCGGGCTCTGCTGAGCCTGGCAGCCCGGTCGGCTGTTTACACAGCACGCCGGCAGTGTTTCGGAGGCAGGGCAGAGAGGGCAGCCCGGCAGGGATGTAAGCAAGGACTTTTTGGTGCATGCTAACGAGATGGCGCCTGGCAGAAAATGGAGCCAGCAGGGGTGGGCAAGCAGGAGCCGAGAGCGGCTTATCACTCCTCTGCAGAAAGGGACTCTCACAGAGACAGTGGCTGCTAAATAAATAAATAAGGCAAACATCAAACACCTCGACTTCCCGCAGTCCCTGGCCCATGTGCCTGCCCCGGGCTCCCAGCCGTGTTTCCCCCCCAGCAGCTGATTAGCAGAGCGGCTGCTCTGATGTGGGATGCTGCGGGCAGGCGGCAGTGGGCAGCGGCCAGGGGTGCTGAAATTGCTTTTTGCCCAAAACTAAATTGCCTTGGAAATTAAACGCTGCTGTAGTCACAGAAGAACTGGAGTCCTGGGGGCTGGAGTAGGGCCTGTCGCTGTGATGAAAGGTCCACAGAGTATTTTTCCCTGATAAGGAAAGGCTTGTGCTGAGAGAGCGCTGGAGGACAGGAGACCTGAGGTGCTTGGACCGCTCTGTGTCTGAAGCCAAAGGCAATGATAGCACAGGACACGGTGCGACTGGTGCTGAGCATCCCCTCATGCCTGCTAACGAGGACTGATGAGTAACTGCTGAAATCACAAAGCCATAACAAAAGCTCTCCCTGAAATGGTCTTTTTTGGCATAGAAAGGGCCCAGACCAACCAGTGACAGCCACCAAGCAGGCAGGAACCCTCCTGGCTTGGTCTTCCTTGGGTGAGCTGCTGCTGCGGGGCAGCGTTCTCTGGGGAGCGCTGGGAATGGGGGTCACAAATGCGGTACAAGGGGCTGGGGTTAGATGGAGAGGGGAGAGTGCATTGTGCTGCCCTGCGTGGACTCCTCTCCTGGGCTTTGTCCCCAGTGCAGAGCTGGTGATTGGGACATGGCATCTGACTGGTTTGCACCAGCTTTGGGTGAGTCTGGGCTGCAGGGCAGCCGTGTTCTCCTCTGTTTTTTGTAAGAACTCAAAGATCCCGCTGGAGAAACATGCCCTCTCCCCCCCCTTCACAAACACACATGCACAGCGCTTTGCTTCTGCAAGTACACGGAGCAGGGCTGGTGTCAGCAAAAATGGTCTGTCCTCTTTGACCTCAGCATCAACAAAGGCCAACTGAATAAAAGGAATATCTTCCCTAAAGACTAAGAGGCACAAATATTGCTTGAATCTTAGGGATCAACCAGAATCCGAAACACGAGCGGACACTAGGTGGCAAGGAGAGAACTAGACATCTGGCAGGAAACACCACGGGGAGACAGGGTGAGCTGCCAGCTGGTCGTGTGCCCATCGCACCAGGGACCAGCCAGGAGACCTCTTCTTTTGACATAGAAGCACAGCCTACCCCAGTGAGATCAGGTCTCCAGGCAGGAAAACATGTAACAGAACAGACAGGGATGGAAGAAATGGTCACAGGAACTATATAAAGAGAGGAGGAGGAGAAGTCTGGCTACTCTAAGAAGGCTGGATCAACGGCTCTCAATACAAAAGTCTTCCTGTAGCATTTCTGTGCTCCCTGGAAACAAAGGCAGTAATGCCTCTTCCCATGGCTACCAACCATTGTCCATAGAGGCTGACCAGCTTTCCTTCCCTCTGGAGGGAAAAAGGCAATGCTGTCCCAGTTACCTACCCAGTACCTACTTTAAGCTCTCTTATTTCAATTGCTCTGCATCATTTTGGGTTCCTCAGCCTGCCCAGAGCAAGCTCTTCATGTCCTTCCACCTGCTACACTGTCCATTTTCAGCTTGCAGCTCACCTCACCCGACTCTCATGCCAGGCAAAAGCCAAGCTGCATCACACAATCTCCTGTCTTGGTATTGTAGCAAACTTTTGTTGGCTCCACAGATTGTGTTTCAGACCTGACGTGAAGCTTCACTGCAGTCCAATCAAACCAATGGTCCCTGGTTGGCTATTCCTTTCTTGGAAAAGCCACTTCCAGTGGTGGTATCACTTCAGCAGACTCAGAAGAGAAACCTTATGAGGCACCTGAGGATTTTCATGCTAATGAGTTCCAGTCCATCATCAATTCCTCACTGCTTGTGTTTCACCTGCCTGTGCACAAAATCAGTGATTCCTCTTCTCAGATCTCCTTCATTCACCATCTCTTGCCATCCTGGAAGGACCTGATAATAAAGGAGTGGAATGAAAAGAAAAAAAGAAATATTTTAGCCCCACATTACAAGATATCAGAGTCTAAGTCATAAAAACAAGAGATACTTTGTGCCTTTCTTGCAAGAGTTCTGTGCTACTTTACATACTTTTGAGATGAGCCATAAGGTTACGGGAATGAAGTTCATCATCTCTGTTCTACAACTAACCAGGAATATCAGGTTATAAGAGCTCAGAAAACCTGCTCAGTTTCAGAAGGAGCTTGGAGGACCAAGATATCTTGAGAGGTTCCCATCTGATTACAGGAACACCTGGTTAGTACATGTCCTTCCCACTGGCCAAGCTTCAGCAGTGATAAAATCCACCTGTTTCTCCCCATATATTAAAAAAACCCCAAACTGTTTCTCCAGAAAGACATTACTTGGAGTGGTTGTTATCAATGGGTGGTGAGGAGGATGAATTCATCCTGATGATAAATTTATCTCTAGGATACTTCCCCAGAACATCTACAGAGGAGCAGCCAACCAGGTCCATGGCCTTGCTTGATATCCACCTGCTTGCTGTGGATATCAACACTTTGCCTTTTGAGATCAGCAACAACAGCAAAAATCATCACAGAAACATACTTGGAGAGTAAATACTATTCTCTGAGTGCCTCTGTGTAATGATATGTGCCTGGAGCTGCCTAGTTGAACCCACCTCCATCCTGCCTTCCTCCTCACACCCTCCCTTCCAGAGGGAGCTGGGCTTATCAGTCTCCTCCTATTGATGCTCATTCTCTCCTCAGTTTCTGGAAGGAGGGTGAAAAATGGAGGGTCATCTTTTGTCTTTCAGTCTTGATGCTCGTATTTCTTTCCTTCCCCTCCTACCTGCCTCTCCTACCCCCACGTGCCACCATCCTTTAATGAGCCGCACTTATTAAAGACTGAAGGGGATTTGCCATGTGTCGCTTTCAAAGGTCCAGGGGCAGGAAGCTTTAATCGCCAGATTTTTCACAGAGGGTGTTAAAATTTATTAAAGTCAGTTTCTCTTATTTCCCTTTAATGAGATGACGACTGTGTGTACGAGATAACATTAGGCTGAATTGGTGGGAAACTCACAGAGGGGTTTTAAGTAATCAGACCAAGAAAGAGAAAAAACGAATCTCAAACCTGTGCTAGATCTTGTGTCTTAAGGACTTACTTTGCAACTTAAAGGTAAGAAACTGGGATCATTCTTCAAACAGTACAGCATGGCCAGCAATCTTTTTAAAGGGCTTTTCTTGGGAAATGGAGCAGGAGGTGGGCTTTCAGGGTTGTTTTATTTTCAAGACACTTTTGACACTTCAGCCACTGTTTCTCCAGGAGCATGGCTACCCCTTGTGAAAACAAAGATGGGATGAACAACTACTTGAGGTTCACCTGGCACCCAAGGAAATGCATTAAATGCAACTGCTTGTGCTCTGTTTTACACAGGTGTGAGCTACTCATCCTGTGCTCCAGCAGTCCCTGCCAGCACCAAGACATCAGAGGGAGACGTCAGCAGTGGGACTAAACCCCATGTTCATGAGCCCTTGTAGGATGGGCCAGTGCCCCCCCAAGCACACATAACCCCATTGACAGCGAGACTACACAAGTCCCATTGAAAGGAAAACCCCTTCCAAATCAGGACACCCTGAAGGCATTGAAGCCATCAAGAAAAAAAAAAAAAGAAAAAAGCATGATTTTTTTCCCTGGTTGCTCTCCTCCCTCAACTTCATTTTCCCCCCTCCTCCTTTCACTTGGTGCTACCTTCACATTGGATTTTGTTGCCCTACTTTTGTCCAGCCTTCTCCTAGAGATAAGATAAACGCTATTTTCAATTAACAAGACTTGATTGCTGAAAGCAATAGGAGGCAGTTCATTTAGAGCCAGCAAATTAATTGAAACCTAAATGTACATAGTCAGTGTATTGCTGGGAGAGCAATTATCCCAATCATTTGGCCCTTGCCATGCAAGGCAGCAGGCAGCATCCGCGACACCACGGCTGGGCTGTGCTGAACCATGTCAGCAGGAGATGCTCATGTTGCCGTCATTTTTTCTGAAGTTCCTCTCTCAGCTGTTTTTAGCCCACTTTTGTCTTGCAAGAGAAAGCTCTCCATGCCTGTAACTGTAAATTAGAGCAAAAAGATGTGTCCTGGGACTTTCACACTGATGGGACCCAAAGTTGGTTTTTAAACAAGTGGTCAGGCATGATGAGATCTTTCTCCTCACTCATTTCCTCCTTTGGGAAGGCTTTTGCTACCATGTGAAAACAGGATCAGTGCAATATTTGCCAGCCATCTGGATCCCCTGCCCTTTCAGAGCTTACCAGAACAACCTTTTATGGACACACAGTGGGATCTGGGACCTTTGGAATTCGTTTTTCCTTGAAATATGTTTACACATGACAAATAGCAGAAGGGAAGACGGCAAAGCAATCAGCCAGTGAAAGAAATAGCCCATCCTAAGAAAGATCTTCCGTGGCTTTTAAGGCCCAAATGCTTTTGGTCCTGCTGTTGCCCAGCAGTTGCTGACTGCTGAGGGAGCTACTGCGGCTTCTGTACCACCAGGTCCCTCGTGAGCCAAACTTGCCCCCTCTCATCACTAGGGGGGACACATCTCCCCGTTCTTATAACATCAGGGAAAAACCTTGGGATGTTTTCTCTCCTAAAATGGGTGGAAATGGGAAAAACCTCAAAAATTGTCCAAACACTGACCTGAGCCATGGAGGAGCACCCAGGTGTCCAAATACTTCCAGAGTAACTTGCACTTTGGGCATCTCTTCTCCTTAATTGCCGGTGGCAAAAGACTGCTCAGGGCTTCATGACCATGGCAAGGGGTGCATTTGGGATGAGCAGCGCCTGGACCCTGGGTAAGCCAGATCTGAGCAGCAAGGAGACACCACTTCACACTATGGGGTCATCCCCGGCCTCACTGCAGTCATCCCACAGCTCTTCAGAAACACCTCGCTAAAAATCTACTGCTCCACAATTTACGTATCAGGGCACTGTAGGAAACAACCCACTCTAACAAGCAATCCACCTAGCAGTGGTAAAAAGCAGTAATTACGAGCCAGTCTCTACCGGAGAGATGACAAACCCACCAAACAAAATCATGTTTTCCCTGCTGCACCTCGCTGCCTCTGAGCCAACTGGCACAAAGCCGCTGCTTTTTCATTCCTGTACAAATTATGCTTTTAAGCCTTCCCTCCCTGCCTTGCGTAGGAGGAGCCCCACGTGTTGCCTCGGTAGTATTTCCGAGGCGGGCTGTTCTCAAAGCCAACAAACCTGGTGCTCGTACAAATTTTCTCTCACCTTCAAGAGACGCTGACAACGGGGGCCGGAGCGATGCCCCACTTACATAGCTGGCACCAATGAAGGGAGCCAGCACGTTCGCAGGGAACAGCCGAAGCTTATTAAATCAGAAAAGTAACACCTACGGAGCGCCCTGGCACTTTCCGCTCCCTCCCGGCTCGCTCGGTGCGGCACTGCTCGCAGCCTTGCTGCGCCTTGTAACCGGCTGGTTGGGGATGAGCTCCATCACAGCTCGTTACAAGGTACTCGTTATGTGTCAGCGTCTGTTTTATCATCTTCCCCTCTCTCATTTCCTCCTGTCTACCAGCTCGCGGTGTCCTTGGCCTCTTCTCCATCTTGCTTTCCTGCCTGCTTAAATTTCAGGACAGATTTCCCAGGCAGGTTGAAAAAACTTTTTGGAGGGACAATTTGGGGCTAGCTAGCCCAAGGAGGGGAGATCCTTCTTGGCCTTGGCAAGTCCGTGGCCCAGTAATCTCATGACTAGGATTACAAACCTTTGGGTCATTGCAGAGAAGGCATTTCACAGATAGAGGCTGTTTAGGTGACAGCGACCACCACACTGCTGGTAGGCAGGAACATAAATGAGGCTGGAAAGGATTTCCTGCACCACTGAATTGCCAGTTATTCCAGTTTCAGGTCAGTTTTCTTGGTGGTGGCTGGCCAGGATTGTGCAAAACATTTTTGCTATTACCAAAGGTTTCTCCCAGCTGGAACTCTCTTGCTGTGACCCTTGAATGTGTTTGCTTTTTTTTTTCTTTGCTTTTTTTAATGGCTGTAGCATGTTGTCCCACTGGTGGTAAACATCCATATGGAGATCAGCAAGCATACCCAGATCCTCATCTGTTCTTTCCATCACTAGGTAGTCTTGCAATCAGCCTCTCTATCATTATGTTGAACCACTGCCTTTTATCCTATCTTTCTACCCCTCAAATTTGAAGTCTTTCAGTTCTTCATGTGAATTAACAGTAGCTGCAAGATAAATCCTTCAGAGAAGGATATGTACCTTTCCTTCCACCCAGTTATGCTTTGCAGTACAACTCATTATCTTCTCTTCAGATGTCTCACTTTGACAACTCTTCTTTTATAGTCTTCATTTTAGCTAATGAGCTCCTCCACAAAATCAAATGTTTTTGTGAAGCTCATTTACATTAAATGTACCACACCTCCCTCACTTAGAAACACAAGCATCTTCAGGAGAAAAACAGACAAACAAAACAAATTACAGTCTGTCATGATCTATCTTTGGGAAAGCACACAAGGCTTTTTCTCTTGTTTGCAGACTGCTTGCGTGAGTTTGGTTATTCCTCCCTGGCCTGGAGATAGGCTATATTTGCTCTTCTTAGCACATAGCACTACCTGACTGACTATAGTTACCAAAATGTATTTCCTAGCCTGCAAAGTAGTTGATTTTGCTCACTTGAAGGCACACATTTCTGAGTTTTGCTTCTGCTCAGTGTACAGAAAGTCTCCCTTGCTGTGCCCTGATTCCCTTTAATGTTAATGTCATTCCCCACCTTTGCACCAGTCTCCAATGAAGCCTCAGGCACATTATTCAGCTGTTTTCAGGCTCTCTCTTGACCCCTTTTAATCTCCCTCCCATTATTCCTGCACAGCAGCCTCCTGTCTCTGTCAGCAGCTGAAGAACTTCTTGCTATCAAAGGGATTAACCACTAGTCCCACAGCCCAGGATAAGGAAGCTTTGTTTCCTACACGCCTGCTTGGAGACCAGCTCAGAACCCAGAAGGAGGAAGGCATTGACAGAGTTTCCCCTCCTACCTGTGGCATTAAAAGCAAGCAAGTGCCTTTTCTCCCATCTCCTCCATAGGTCCCAGAGAGGATGCAGGCAGCAACTGATTGCAGAAGCCTCCTTGCATTAAGGCAGCAAACCACCTGGTTCATCCCTTCCTAAACCCCAGCCATGCCTCTTGCCCCAGCCCAGCTCTCCCAGCAAAGCCCTCCTTGCCCTCCCAGCACATCTTTATAGTTCTTGGTACTTTCCCAGTTCCTCCCAGTCTGGCCCAGCTTTGCAGCTAATAGCTGGGGGTGGGGTTAACCCTTTCTCCACCAACCTCCAGATGCAGACCTTTACACCCCACCATGTAGCACATGTGTGATCATCTGTGTGGCATCAGGTGACACTGGGAACACAGGGATGAACACTCTGTCCTGGAAAGCCATCCCTGTGCCCCGTGGAGGGAGCTAGTGCCACTGTTGTGAAGTCTCAGCTAGTTTATAGGACCTAGCAAGCTGGTCTCAGAGCATTTACTGCAAAGCTATACATCTGGGCTTTGCTTCTCTTAAGTCTGAAAATATTTTTCTGAATTAACATTTTGGTCTCTTCAACAAACACAACAGAAAGAGAGGGAGGCTGAAGCGGAGTTTCTCTTGCATTAAACCACAGGCTATTCCCTTCCTCTCTGACCTGGCACAAACTCATGGCATCACAAAATCCTTTTAAAAAGGATGGGAGTTTGCAGCATAGGCATGCCCCTGGGTAGCGTGGGCATGTCCCTGGGTTTCTGGAAATACTGAGCTCTGAGCTCCACGGAAAGGTCAGGATGGTCTCAGTGGGGTGAGCTGCTGACTGCAGAAGAGGGGAGACCTCTAGGAGCCAGGAGACTGGACACTGATCTGTTCCTCTGTCTGCGCTTCTTGTGTAGCACTGATCCCATGGGAATCTTTCTGTGCCTCAGTTTTTTCAGAAAGGAACTCTGCAGCCCTTTCTGTACTGATTACTGTAAAAGAGGATCCAGGAGTCACTGGAGCAGTGTTCAGGCTCTCTTAGTGCTTTTTGGATAATCAGCACATGTACTAAAAAGATGGCATATGGTCTGTGAGGGGTGGGTAGAATTCTCTTACACCAGAGCAAAAACACTTCTTCAAATGAAACCTAAGAGCTGATCACACTGCAGTCATATCGCCGTGTCAGGATCCTGTCAAAATATATTGCAGCGTAGACAGAGCTGTTTGACGTCTTGCTGAATTCTGCCAGATGTCTGGTGGGGTCTCAGAGAGGGTTGTTAGAGTCTAAAACTTGCTTATGAGTCCGGGGGAATGTTTGGCTTGTGGCTGCCAGGGTTGCAGCAATAACCCATCTCCCATCAGGGATGCCAGTGGTTGGCCTGGGGCAAACTGGCCACAGTGGGGTTAACTTCGATTTCCCTTTGAGCTGCAGTCCTAATAGCTTAGCTGTTTTCCTTTGGAAAGAACAATTAACAGCACCAGGGGTTGCCCTTTCATCTTTCCGTATGGATTACCACACTAAAGGGAATTGATAGTGAGGATATAAAGGTCCTGACATTTCTTTCTCCAGAGAACTGTTCTTTGTGCTCATCTTTGATTTTTTGGGGGGTTGATGCTTTATTTTTAAATGACACACAGATGCACAGGTGTGCAAACACTCATGCACAGGATGCTCACTTTGAACATATCAATTGCTGCCCATTTAGAAAGATCAATGCTTTCTGTAAAAGGCCTTATGAGGTTAGATTGTATCCAAATATCTCTCCAAATATCCTCTAGCCAAAAAGTACATCAGCAGCAAAGAGTACATACAATTCCCTATAAATCAACTGCTTTCTTAGAAGAAGAAAGTTTTCCCAAGTCTTTGCCATGTGTCTTCCTACTTCTCAACCGAACCAGGATTCCGGCTTAAGGCTATTGGCAAACAGACACACTTCAGCACACAAATGGGAAAGAAAATCACAACAGCCTTTAGCTGGACTTTCCCCATGTTTATTAGGTTGAAATTAGAAATGCTGATGACCATTGTCAGTTAAAAACCCTGAAAAACAGAACATGGAAACCACTTTTGTGGCAAGTAAAAAGCCATGGGGTCCACCACCCCCCTTTGCGAGACCCTGTGGGCAGGACGGTGCTGGTGTCTGACAGCATTGAAAACGGGGGGGGCAGAAGGGCCCCCCCCAGGGTGCTGACCCCCATCCCCTTCTGGACCCCATGGAACAGCCTAACCTGCCTGCATCACCCTTGCCTGCATGAGCAGGGAGGAGATGGGATGGAGGTGGCAAGGATGAAAAAGAAATATGGATAAAATGGGCTGACTGGTAGGGATTTTCTCTCTAAAAAAAAAAAAAAAAGAAAAAAAAAATCAACCAAAAAGGCATCACCAAACCTAAGTTAGCAGATGCTTTATTCAGAACTTCCTGGAAATCTCAGTTATTATCTAACCAGTAATTGTGGTCCATTTGGAGCTGGCCTGTGGCTGTGAACGTTACCTTCAGAACAGTTTTAATCCTGCCCGGCTGCCCTGCCTGCGGGGTTGTGCCTTCCCAATTGTAGCCCTTACCCAGCTCCACAGAGGAGAGGCAGCGAGAGGCCATTATGGTTTAGTAGCAATAATATTCAGCACCTAGGCAGGTGTTAGAGGGCTCAGTTGAGCTGTTAAGTGTAAGCGTCTCCTGCCCATGATGAGTGCCAGCACGTGCGGGGCTCTCGGGTTCCTTCCTGAACAGCAACTGCTCCTGCGCTTGCTCACAGCTGCCAGGCATGTGTCGTGTGGTGGCCTTGGCCCTTTGCAGCCCGCTCTGTCTCCAGGCTGGAGGGGACATCAGCTGCAATCACCCTCGAGCAGGACTGGGACGTCAGCTTTGCACAGAACCTCTCCGTGTCCAGTGCTGAGGTGAGTTAGTCTGCGGGGTGATGGGTGTGATTAAACTGCAGCAGGTGAAGGTTCACAGTGAATTCACCCCTCTCCGTAGCAAGGAGGATGGCAGTGAGCATGTGGACCCATGGGCACTGTGGAGCAACAGCATGCCGGTGAGGTGCATCACCTCTGGGACTGCCCCCAGGAGCTGGGAAATGCCCTACCAAGGCAGTGGCCGCTGCCGTGGGTCTGGGCTGCGAGGTGCTGCTGAAATCCCTCCATGGAACAAGCACATGGCTACAGGATTCCCTGTATCCCAGCCGAGAAGCACTAAGCCACAGCAGCCCGACTACCTGGGAGGCTCAGACATTGCCAGATTTATCCCTATGGTGGTGATGCTGCTTGGGAGTGGGAGGGGTTGCTGGTACCAGTTATCCCTGCAACCCTGCTGTGGGGTGAAGATGGCAGCGGCAGCCCACGGCTGCTTGTCTCGGGGCTTAGCTCAAGCTCACCAGCGATGATGGTTTCCCTCAAATGCAGTGGCTTTGCAGAGCAACACAGTGGGTGGTTTGTAATGCCGTGCCACTGGGAAAAGGGATGTGCCACCTTCCCTGCTGCCGCAGCTGCGGGCCCCTGCCACTGCCCTCCTGGTGCCTTGGTGTTAGTGGAGAGAGCTGAACCAGCCCTGGATGAGCTGAAACACTTTTACTTATATTATTTTGGTTTATTTTTGTCTTTTTTTTGTTTTGTTTGGAAAGTTGTCCCAACCCACTCTGCAGCCAACAGTGGCTGGAGTTTGTGAAAGGGCATCAGCCACGCTGGAACCATCAGTTTCCATCCCTGAGCACAGCTGCACTGGTCTAACTGGGTTGTGAGGCCACTCACCCACCCGGCACTGGGTGCACTCCTGCATCCTTGCAAAAGCAGATCTGGGTCCATAATAGCTTAAATCACTGCAGCACCTCCCCAGAGCTTGGCTGCCACAGCAGAGGATCTTCTTGCTCCGTTTTTTTGTGTGTGCTTTTGTTGTAAATGCAATGTGCAATGAGCTGAGCGAGGGCTCAGCAGCGTGCACAGGGGTGATGGGCAGGGGGGAGGGAAGAGGGGGCGGGAGGGCAGTAGCCCACAGAAGACAGTGCCATTCCTCCAAACCGTATGGATCACTTTGTAGTGACACTTATAGATAAGGAGCATTTTCTTAAACAAATATGAATCTAATGGATTGGGTCTGATCTAATTATGCATTCTGCATTAAGCTGGTGCTCCCACTGTCTGTGGCTGCTAGCATAATTAAACTTAATGTACTTTTAATGATGTCTTCTTAACTCATGCATTCATATATGATTAGAATCAAACAGGATGAGCTGTCGTGAGTCCAGAAGAGCTCTTTTGGCAGCTCCTGATGGGACTCATGTTGAAATATTAATAATGCAGATTTCAAGGTTAACAACATTGGTTTTGAAGTGGGGAAAGCTTGTCATGCAGTTTGAGCTAATCTGAGGCAACAAAACGGCTCCCCTTTCAAGTTCAGCCTCTTCCTGTCTTACACATGGGCCCCTGGGAGCAGGGGAATTGAAGTTTTACTTGGTAAAGATGTCGTTAGTAAGTGAACTGCACTCTGGGCAGCAGCTAGCAAAGAAGCTGGGATGATAACTCTGTGGGCACCTTTCGGGGGGTTGCTGGGTGCTCTGTCCTGGCACGCTTAGTCTTCGCTCCTCTTCCTCTTGCCTGCTGCTTTTCTGAAAATTGGGAGCAGTTTGTTCTAGGGTCTGGCAATCAGAAGGCAGACTCTACTTTTGCCTCTGCTCCTATTTGGTCAAGTGAAATCAGGCTGTGTTCCCCCTCTCAGCTTTGTCCGTAACCTCCTCGGCGCAGGGAATGTGGTCCCTTAAGCTGTGCAGCACCTTGTGCAATGGGGCCTGAGGAAACTCTGGCACTGCCGCCCCAGCTCCAGCATCCTACATGAAGCAGGAAACAATACTGCAATGAAATGGGTTTTTTCCCTCCTTTTTCTGTTTTTATGGAATTAATTTTTTTTAACTGCCCATGGCCTAGCAGACAGGTTGTCTTCTGAGTTCCTGAGAGCAAGTTGTGAAATTGTCTGAAATCCTTCCAATGGGAAAGCATTGATTTATTACACTGTAATACTGATGCGAACAACACCATGTACCTTTCATCTAAAAAGTCAGGACTTATAGAACACGACATGCCATTAATTTTGATGCCAGCTCGAACAGAGGAGGAATTACTGCCAAAGGGACCCAGAGAGCATGTTAAACCAGCCCTGCAGAGTAATGAACATTCTTTGTGGCTGTTACATTATACCATATTGATCCTTAGGAACGAAAAGGTACCTTGACAGCTAATTTGGGCCGTCAAAGGCATCTCTTAATATCTGTGTACGTGTGTGTGCGTGCGTGTGTGCGCGTACTATACGATTAGTGCCTGAGAAAGGGATGCGCAAACATCGGCTAATTGCACTTCTCAATATCCCTTCTGGGGGTGAGGATTACTGTGTTCCACAGCTCTAGAGACAGCTCTCCCCTTGCACACGTTTGGCAGGTGAGTTCATTCGGATACCAGCTCAGTGCAGATGATGTCCAGCACCCTGCCTCTCTCCATCCCCGAGCCAGGTGTACCACCTGGCAGCCAGACAGCGATGCCTCCTGGGGATAAGTGTGCACCAGCAAAAGGGAGATTAGTCTAAGTGTTCTGGGAACAGCCAGATAACTTAGATCTTTGCAAGATCGTGGCTTCATGTAACACTCCCTTTGCAGAAACGCTCCTTGCTGGCTGAGTACAGTGTGATGGGTTATGGGATCACTTCTGCCCGGTGCAGAGCTGGATTCACGTCCTGAAGGAAGGTGAGTTCCTTTGCTTTCTAAAGCTATATAGTGATATAGACTTATCAGATATAAGACAACCACCAGGTACATACCCAGAGAATATTCCAGGTCCTGGAGAGGAGTAGCTGGCGGTGCTGAGGATGGGATTGATGTACAGATGCAGCAGAGATGGGGATGGACAGAAGGGAAATGGGAGGTGATGCTGCAGGTCAGGGCTGAGTGGAGAACCCCACAGCGGGAATGGTCAGGATTTTGATGGAGAGGTCAGTCTTGAGCTACCCCTCCATACCTAGAAGAACCTTTTCCAAGTCCTTGCACACTAAGTTCATCCCTCTTATACTATCAGGACCTAGTGCCTGGAAAAGAACAGAGCAGCTCTGTGTAGGAAGGATGCTGGGATGGGTGTCACCATCATAATGAAGCTGGAGCAACATGGAGCCCAAACAGTTTTGTCTGGCACTGTCTGGTGCCTTTTGAGCTGGGGTTTGCATGTGGATTTTGCCACAAAAGTCCTGCCCTCCTGCAGGGTGGTGGGCAGCTGTGTGTGCACAGGGACATCCCTGTATTTCTGTTAATTAATTAATTAACTGGGTAGCAGAGATGCAAGCATGGGGGCTTCAGCCAACAGTGGGCTGCCAAGACACAAAACCAGCACAGGTGGCTGACAAATGGATTTGTGCCCATAGGTAACACAAAGGCAACTGGGGAATCTGTGCTTAAGAGAGGTCAGCAGTTACAAAAGCCATCAGAGAACAGGCCATACAGGTCTCTGAAAGGTATTTGGGGTTAATCTGGTAGCTTTGCTGGGGGGAAGGGCCTGAATCCATCTCCTCCAGTCTCCAAGGTGGTGCTTCAGAGCAACCTCCACTAGCTAAGCCCCAATTTGTGCTGTTATTTCTCATGCCATGGCAGTGAAGAGTACCAGAAGTGTCCTAAGTGTACCACACACCACTGTGATGGGTCATCTAAGCTCTGACATGTGCCTCGTGGTGGACTGATACATTAGAAATATGCACAAAAATGTTCTCCTGGGGACTCAGAGCAATGTGTGAGACTTGGGTCACTGACCATGTCATTGAAAACTGAGCATGAACCTGCGTTCACAGTGAAAACTTCCCCATGTTCCCCAAAACTTCTTATGGAGATATGTGGCTGAGTTGCTGGAGCTGAACAGGTTAGTGGTACCCACTGGGTTACAGCAAACATTGATGTGTCCCTGCCCCGTCCCTTCACTGAGCTTAGATGAGTAAGAAGTTATTGCATTTGATAACAGGTAGACACATGGACAAACAAGTCCCGTCAAATCTTTTTGGAGCATGCCAGCCTTGTGTCCTGATGCCAGGGTTATCACCCCATAGCAAAGGGATAGACTGGGTAATCTCTCTGTTCCTCACCTGCTGCACTTCAAGTTTTGGCGGTTTTTTGCTTCAACAACTGCTGAAGATCGTTTTGGATTCTTACTGGAAACTTTCTTACAAGGAATATGTGCTTTTACCACTAGGAGGGAATTTTGTCCTATTTATGCCAAGATATAAATGAACATTTCTTGTGCATTTCTGCAACCTCACTAGGAACCAAGAGTGAACCACTGGGCAAGAAGAGCATTTTGAGACAGGATCCAAGCCCACAGTGCAGTACTAAGCAATTGTGGAAGACCAAAATGGGCTGATCCAGCATAACCTGCCCATGGGAAGCCTCTCCTTCAGGCCCCATTGATTGGGAGTCTCTTGTGCTTTGAAGCCTGAAGGTTCACAGCCCCTTTCAGGACGCATTAATTCTGCCCCTTGCTGACTCTATCTTTAAAACTTACAAGCAGGTTAAAAAAACCCCAAACCCTTGGGTGAATGCTGGAGACCTTGAATCTATACCCATGGCCCTGTGGGGTGAGCTGGGACACCTGGTCCAGGGCAATTTTGTGTTTCAGCTTCCCCAGCCGGTACAGGGGAATGACGATACGGGAAAGAGAAGTCCTTCCACATCTGTGACACCAAGTGCAAGAGCATGACATTAATGATTATAGTGAACCTCAGCAGCTGTCAGCATCTGCACAAATGTGGAAGGCCCTTTAAATCCTACTCTCTTTCCCCCTTCAACAGATTCTTGGGTGAGGAATTTAGCAGGTTAATTGTGTGAAAACTGAGTGAGAAACATCTTAAATATCCAAGCCTCTGAAACAGCATGGGAACTCCTAGGAAAGCTGATCCTGGAGGGGATTTTTGGACCAGTGCTGGTTCTGAATTATCTCTGAGCTGACCATGCCCTCTCTTTCTGTAAAAATAAACTAAAATCCCCTAATAGCCCTCCTCAAAAAATAACCCCACAAAACTCTAAACAAAGCAAAATCATTAACTTTGAATCCAATGAATGTTTAGTTTCCTGACTCTTGGGTAAATATTAGATAGATTCCCAATTTCAACCTGAAGCAGTTTATTTGGCTGCTGTTCACAAGTCAGACACAGCAATAATCAAGGAAATCTCGTTTGATTCAGGTTGGGTAATATTGCCTGAGGGGTAACATCATTTTCATTTCCAC
Organism: Balearica regulorum gibbericeps; assembly: GCF_011004875.1. NCBI lineage: Eukaryota > Metazoa > Chordata > Aves > Gruiformes > Gruidae > Balearica > Balearica regulorum. The sequence continues at coordinate 14,122,625 of NC_046197.1, forward strand.
ACATCCAGCACTGGCACAAAACGGCATGGACAGGCATGTAAAATGGATCATGGATCCTTGGTGCTAAAATTCCAGCTGATAGTTTCGTTTTTGTGTAAATAATAATTACCAATAAAAATGTTGCTTGAAAAAAAAAAGAGAATATGAAAATAAAAACACTGTTGCATTTGATAAAGCAAAATTCTTTGCAGTACTGCCAAAGTAAAAAAAAAAGAAAGAAAAAATAAAAGAGAGTTAAAACAAATATAGCTGTTAAATAAAAGATCCAGGTACCAAAGAGCAAAATTTAATGAAAGCCAAAACTGTTAAATATGGATTCCTGTTGAGAAAAAATGTCAATGTCTTTAAGAGTTTTACCATTACTCTATTTTTAAGAAAAGTGTAGTAAAAATACATATTACAAGTTAACATTTTCCACGCTTTTGTCCTATTCTTTTTTTTTTTTTTAAACCCCTCCACTGCTCAAAAGCCTTTGAAAACTGCATCTCACATCTTCACGTCACAGGCGGCCAGTCCTAGCACAGATGCGCTGCTTCTCACGAGACCGTCTAACTGCCCGATCGGGCTTCCCGCAACCTGCTGCCACGTGGTCCTGTCTTTGGAGGAGGACAGAGCGCTGATGGGTCTTGGCAGCCCACTCCCACCGCAGCACCTGGAGGTGCAGTGCTGTGGCAAGGTCTGGGATGTGGCAAGAGTTGGGTCAAGAGATGCATCCGAGGGTTCCGGGCATGGAAACAGGCTTAGCTTGTGGGATGCCTCCACTGTGCTAGCACTTAGAACTGAAGTTAAAATTAAGAAATGAAAAGCAGATTAAAAATAATGATAACCAACAGAAAGTGACCTGCAGAGGTGTTTGGAGCAGCTGATAACAGAGTTCATGTTCGGTGACAACAGATGAAGATCACAAGGGTTTCCAGCGGTGCAGAGCGGAAAAGGGCACAAGACATGCTGTGCCTGAGCTTAGGACCTTGACTCTGATTTGCTGGTCTCCAAAGTGTTGCATGACAAGTGGGTAAATGGAACAGATACTTCAGATCAGGCTGGTGTTAAAGGTGGTAAATGTATTGCTCTGCACATTCGTACACTAATGGAAACTGGTATTCCGGCAGCTTCCAGCTGTACTTGTGGACGGCTGCATAGACAAATCCTCCTCACAGAGTTGTGCCAGTCATCTGCCTGCATCACTTTTTCTTCATCTGGCTCTCTTCTTTTCCTATTCCTCTCTTGCTATGTTGCAGAAGAAAAAAAAAAAAAAAAAAGAAGAAAAGAAAAAAAAAAGAAAAAAAGAAAAAAAAAGAGAAAAAGCAGCTCAGAATGCTCCAATAGCAGCTCAGTCCCTGGACAGATACTTGCTGGGTCCTGTGAGAAGCTTTGAACTTTATTTGCCATCAGTGATGAACCTATGAGATAGGACAAGGCTAAGTGGGTTCACTGTGGTCCCTGCCCCACAGATGTCTCTCTCCAGATGTTCCCCTGGGAATCCTTCACTTCTGGGGAGGTGTCTCAGGCCCACCACGGTGGGAAGCATTCATCTGTCCATGCCCGTGATTCACAGAACGAACATTTTGTGCAGTTCTGGAAAACCATCCTTGCCCCTTCTCTCTCCACGCTTGTGTTTGGACTCTCAGCTGTGTGACTAGCAGTGTGGGTTTCTGCAATACCGAGTCTGGGATCAGCAACCTGCTCTCCTGGCTTGTGGATGCTTCCCGCTCCCTCAGGATACATGAGTGGGAATCTGCTACTTTTGGCTTTGTACCCAGACAGGTCACAACTTGACAGGGAGGCTGAGTTTGACCAGCCCTGATGCTGTCGAATGTCATGGACACTTGAATGAAGCTCTCGTAGGGTATCCTCCTTGGTTTGCTTCAGCAGTTCCTTCCACGAAGCCATTCTGGCCAACTATCTACAAAATGTCCCTCTTGAATTAGAAAAATGGCCGTAAAGAGATTTCAGAGCAAAAAGGCAGGGATATTCCCATTGCAGCCCCATGACTTCTAGCATGTTTTACTGGTTAATAGGCAGCCATCTAGAATTGGATGTCTTGAGATGGTCTGTTCCCAGCTCAAGGTGGTTCCCTTATGTGACCACCAAAAAGGGAGCACACACAGAAGCTAAGCAATGAAGAAATGGTTCACAATTGCTTATTAGCCCCCAGTAACCTAGGCAGGAGAGTCGCATGTGAGGGGAACGCAGCATTTACTTTCTCTGTTCTATAAACAGCAGCCAACCATGATCTTAGACCAACCGTCTCTTCTAGTCTGCCACACACGATGCTCTCCACTCCAGGCACATGATTCTTCTCTTGAACCGCCACTCATCACCTCTGGAAGAATTATCACTTTGTCCTCAGGTTACCTCAAGTTTCCAAACTCACTCATGACTTTTTGCCCCTGTAAAACAGCCTCGTGTTTTTGCTCAGGTTCTTTCTTGCATGAAGTCCTTCCTGTTGCAGGGAGAGCTGTTCGCAGCTCTGTCTGCCTCGTTGCAATAACTCCACAGCCCGAGTTCACAACAGAATAACGGAAGGCAGAATCATGATGGACAAAAGGGGTCAATGCTGACGCCCTGTGGGGAGTTCACTTTGTCATTTATCGGATTTTCTTTTTTTTTTTTTTTTTTTTCTGTTAGTAGCTCAGACATTATGGTTTGCATCCCAAACTAAACCAGATTGAAGGACTGAGCAGGGAAGGGGGAAAGGGCTGATGTTACCCTGACACCACAGGAATTAGTAAGAAAAAATATATATATTGCACACACTAAGACTTATTAACAACCAAGTTAAAACAAAATGGCATAGTCCTCATTAGTGTTCCAGTGGTTCTTTGATCAGGGACGGTTCACGAGTCTGTTAAATCCCATTACGCTCTCCTTATTGCGGTACAGGCCTGTTTCTGTTCTCCTGCCGGTGGATCTGTTTGCAAATAAAAAGGGAAATAGATTTGATTTCCTTGAGAAGATCCATCCAATTGTCCCTTCTGTCATCGTCGTTTGTCGTGTTGGTGTTGGGTTTGTTTTTGGCTCTGGAGGGGGTGGAGTTGGGCTGCCCCTGCTCTCACCCAGGCAATGGGTCAAAAGGCCAATTATAATCCCGTAGCTCCCAGGGACATGCCGGTGCTGTGGCTCATGCACGGGATCGTCTGCATGGATTTGGGGAAATCGTGGCTGACCACACGTCCATTTTCTCCACTGCCTCCTGCTGCAGCCGGCCTGGGAAGGGTTGATGTCCGTATGGCTTCGTTGATTGATTGCTGTGGGATTAAACAAAAACCCTTTTTAGGAAGGACGGGGGGGTCTCCCCCTGTCCTTAGCAATGTTGGAGAAATTACAATAAAAACCAGTGTTGTCTTTCTGTCACTGTTCTCTCCCTCCTTGTCTCCATTCAGACTCTCACTTTCTACATGTCCCTACTGCATCTGCTCTGTTAATTCACACCTCTTCTACATTCAAAATTAAATGTTTCAGCAGTATTTTGGGGTATAAAGCATACGTGCCATATGCAAAAACTATTCAAACTCTACAACATAAGAACAGTCATCCTGGATCTGAGCAGAGGTATTATACACACTTCCTCCAGAGATATGCTATTACTACTCCAGTACTGTTATGTATGGTGGACTCTGACTCACTCAAGCATATGTTTAACTTTCCTCATGTGAGAAGTCGAGCACGTGCCTGTGTTTTTGTCTACAGCAACGACTGAGGTAACCAGGAAATGAAAACCTAATTCAGGAGCCCAAATCTCATCTTCCTGTTCCAGATGCTGTCCTAAATGTTTGCTTTCAGAGGTCTAAGGAAACCACCTGTTTAGAACAATTAAACTAAAAGATTAAGTCAATTTGGTTTCTTTGCGTTTAAGCTATCTCTAATGGCACCATCATCCTTTCTGGACTGGGATATTCAGTTGAAGAATTATCCAGAACAGACAAATCTAGAGCAGCTATTCAGAAACACAAATTAGTGCCTTGCCAGGCACAGAGCAGCCACCTGTGCTAGCGGGATCTGCAGCTCACCCAGGGGGTCTGTAGGGGCTTCCTGAGCAGAGGTTGGGTTTAGAGGGGGATCTGACTCGTCTTTCTGGCCTTGTGGGGTGGCCACTGATGGTGGGAGCCAGCCAAAGGGGCAAGCTTAGAACATGTTAACATTGGGAGCAATGATTCCTTACCATAGTGGTTGGTTTTAACACAGCAAGAGCACTGCAAGCTAACTGATGAGAATTAGTGGGTCCTTTTTAGCAACACAGGGAAGCCAGTATCAGGGCAGAATCTCCTTAAGACTAAAACTATGGAGCTACTGCATTCTGACACTCTTTGGCAGGGTATTTGTGACATACCTAGCTTTACTGTGTAGATGGCAATTATGATTTAATTTTCTATATTCGGGGACATTAATTGCTCACATTATCTTACCCCTGTGCTCAAGGCACCTCTTACTGCCTGTAGAATTTTCTGAACCTCAATGGGAAAAGAGCTATTGCACATTTTCAGTGAATTAGGAATGTTATTATTGCTGACAAAACATTAAGCATGTTGTGAAATGGTGACATAAAAACCAAAGAAATGGTTGCTTATTTTCCTTTTGATTCTGGGTAAGTTTCAGTGCTCAGGGAAGTGAAAAATCTCTCTAAATTTTATGGAACTGACTGCATACTTCATATACTCATATCAGTTTCCACGCTCATGGAAGAGGTCAAGATGAGGAAGAGAAGGGATGTGTTACTCTTACAGCACAGATCCCGCGGCACCCTTGTACACAATGGGATCTGTATAAGGGATTGCCTCTGCTAGTCATCTGAGTCAAGATGCAATGTTCCACAGATGCTGCATTAAATGCGTATCCCCAAGGCTCTCAAATCTAATCCAATCATGACATAACACTCTGAAATTTAGGCACAACCCGAATTTAGGGCTGAAAAAAAAATATCTCCTGGATCATAGGAAGTACGCTTCTGCAAGACCATGACAGGATGGAGAAAACAAAACAAAAAAAACATTACAGGAGACATCAGAGGCCAATTTCTCTCTAAGAGGACCCATAATTCTGAATTTGGAGACCCACATCATCCGTTCCAGGGCAACAACGCTCTGAGCACGTATCACTGTTGCCAACCTGCAAATGTTGCCAGCAGGGTGCCAGCAAAGGGAACAACAGGATCTGATTCATTACCACACTACCCCAGTTTTATCTTGCTGTTAACTACTTGGGTTTGGTAATTTTTTTTTTATTGCAGTAACGGCTGTATCACACCAACCCCAGCACACTTCATCCATGCTCTACACGCATTGCTATAGTCTGCTTTCTTTAATTTTAAGGAATGGCAATGTGTTCCTGTTACCATTCGTGCTAGTTGGTAATGCTGTTACCATTTTGCTCTCTATCTGGATTTTGAACTAGTATTATGCCACATGTCTGATCCTGCATCAGCTCCCCACTAGAGCCCACTTGACCCTCTTTTCGCTTCATCTGACACTCCTATTCCTTTCTAGCAAGTTGAGTGACACAGTCACTTCATTATCCCTATGTCTTGGCTTTCCACCCATGGTCTGGGCTGCATCCATCCTGCATCCGTCTCTGAAGGCAGCTTTGGAGCCAGGGTAGGATCAGAGAGAAGGTGTGAAAGGCCAGGGAATGGGTTGCCACCTTCATCCGCTTTGATTCACTTCTGGACTTGTAACAAAACTCGATTAAGGCAACCAGCATGGCTAGTCCGAGCCCACCGATGAGGATATAGAAAACCCCTGCCACATTGCTGAGACTCAGCGCGCTCGTCTTGTCCTAGAAGAGAAAGGAGAAGGGAGGGTGGGGAGGGCACGTGGGAAGGAGAACAACAAAATTAATATGAGATTGCTCCGGGAGGGATGCTGCACAATATAGCAATGTTGGCATAACATCATCTCCCTCTTTACATGAACAGGTGACATTTCTAAAAGCATTTTCAATTTTTAATTCAGTGTCTAGTAAATCTAATGTTTCCCTCACACAAACAAATAAACATTTCTTCAGCAATGTGACTCTTTGTAAAGGTTTGGGATCTCCATTTTTCAATCAGCTAACTTAAATGCTTATTTTACCCAAAATGTCTAGTTTAAATTATTGATTAAAGGAGGAAAAAAAAAAAAAAGTTCTCCGCTTCTGTGACATTTGCTTGTCCCTGATGTCTTGCCTGAAATAACCCGTTCTCTTGGAAATGCTCATTCCTTCATTCCTAGATTGTTTCCCCCACAAATTCTGTTGCTGAGCAACACATCGAAATGGCTGGGTTTTTTCTTTTTTTTTTTCTTTTCTTCTTCAATACTGAGGTTGAGGTGACACCTGAGCTGTCCTCAGAAACTCATTTGATTTCTGTGTAATAAGGCAGTTATTTCATATGCAATCAAGACCCGTTGATGCATGTCTAAGCTAATTATTTGGCTGGCAATAAATAGGGCTATTAATGGACCGCAACTCACAGTCAGCAGCTACATTCTGATTTTACAATTGCCTAATGAATCGTCACGGCTCTCTGGGGAAGAGACGAGTCTCAGAAAGACTCATCTCACTGCTAGGGAAACCGAGTCCCCACATGTAACCCTGATGGTTCTCAAAACCTTCTCCATGCTGACCAGGTGGAGTGCTGGGATAATCTGGGCAGCAGCAGGACCCAAAACCTTGGCTCAGCTCCGTGTACCAGGCTCCTGCTTCTAGGACACACATTCTCTATAGTGCAACCAGACAGAGGTCCCCTGCTCCGTGCTTGTCACTGCTCTGCAGTATCGACTCGATACCTATTTGCCGGTACAGATTCCCATGGGCAAGCTCAACAGGTCAGTGCAAATCTGTTGGAGCAACCAGGGTCTGACCAGCAGTGACAGCCCTGCTCCCTGGATGTGGGAGGAAAATTGCACGTGGATCATTTCAGATGCAGCCACACAGTTAAAGGATAATATTTATGCCTGTTGGGAATGAAGCCTCTGCATGGTTCTTGGTGTTCCTTGTTACTGCATGGACACACGGACCGGTGGGTGGCACAGCTTGCTCCTTGCCCTTGTAGGACAGTTGATTCACTTGCTTTGCTTGGCAGGTTTTATAATAAGCAAACCACACATTTCGGGAAGGGCAAGGCTTCAGGAAGCAGAAAACTATATTGGAGCGATGTCAAAAGGGTCCAAAACCAAACACCAACATGAGCACAGAAGGTTTTGGTTCAAGAGCAGTCTGCCTGGCACCGGCACTGTCTTTCGGGCAAGTATGTTTTGCAAAAGGATTCTGTCTTTTGCAGTATTAGGGTTCAATTTTCAAAATTAGAAAATGTCTCCTGTTACAGAAAAGAACTTAACTTCTTTTATTTTTTTTTAATAAGAAGAAAAGAGGGTTACAGACAGGAATACTAAAAAAATGATTTTTTTTCTCCTGCTCTTTCATCTGGCCCCACTGCCCATGTGAGCCGCAAAGCTTCTGCCCAGCTGGAGCTCTTGCTGCTGGCTCAGGTGCCACGGGGAGCAACTTTCAATCCTGAACCCTCTGCTGAAAGATGCTGAGCTTTGGTTAGGGGTAAGCCCTGCAGAGTTTCAGTCACTGGAAAAAACTCCACAAGTGATCTCATTTTCCATGCTTCACTGATTGACATCACTGCCAAGAGATTCGCCGCTGTCACCGCATGTGTTACACCACTGCAGACATGACAGTCACTGCTGATGGACAGGTTTGGTTTCTCCCTTGTATAACCTTCATACACTGGTCAGTTTGTAATCTTGCCGATGCTTCCTGCGTGCTTGCTGTAATGAGAGATTTCTGCAAATATCCTCTGAATTTCTGCAGTTTCCATATTTGAAGGCTTATTTATCTGGTCTTTTATAATCTGCCTTTGTGCATATTTTCCCCCCAGGCTTGACAGTACCTTTGTTCAGTCATCTCTTCTCTGCAGATTACTGGGTATACTTTTAAGCACCAGCTGAAAAATGTAGGGAGTTTTTTAGTGAAGATTTAGAAGAGAGGAGCCATTACTCCATGAAAACTGGGTTACAACACATCAGGTACTTTGCCTCTTCGAATTTAGTCTGAAGGGGCTGCACCAGCTTCACGGCGGGACAAAGACACTAGAGGTGGGCTGCCCTCCTTGACATCCTAATCTTTTAGCCTGTTTCCTTAATGAACAGTGGCTGATTAGCACATGCTCTGTGCTCAGAGGGAAAGATGGGGACAGGGAAGGAGGTGGAGCAGCCTATTTGTCTATATCTTACTAATAATTTTAGCCAATACTTTCAGCTTGAGTTGATAGACGAGTGGAGATCTCCAAGATATCAGGGACCTCTAAGCTTTGTGAAAAAGAATGACACTGTAGAGAAGAGAAAGCTCTCACTCAAATAAAAGTATCAGCACAATTCATACTAGGCATCAGAGACTCCACATGGGTCTTTCACTTGCAGGCACAGATCCTTTGGAAACCCAGCTTCCTTGGCTCTGCTGGGCATGGCAATACACAAGTTTTGAGTTTTATTGGCCACAATATTCTTGTATTTCCACTCCCACTTAGGGGGTCATGGTCCAACAGGGCATCTTCTCAGCTGGCTGCTATGGCAGAGTGGTCTGGCAGCCAGGAAAGGCTGCTCATTCTTAATTTCCACTTTCCTCCTGATGCCAGCAGCATATCGACCAGTAAGAAAGAGGAGCTGACCCAAAGCAGTTTCCTGCACTATTATTTCATACAATTAATTTCAGAGTTGTTGCATTTTTCTTGCGTTTACTTTGCAGTAGCATTATTATTATTATTATTACTGTTATTATTACAATTACTATTATTATTGGGACAATTTGGGTGGACTGAAGATTGTCTTATCCAGAAGGCAAAGGAAAGCATAGTGAGGCACTGTGGTGGGCAAACCTGCTGGGAGGGAGAGAGCAACCTGAGTTTCACCTCTGCCACTGTAACGAGGTTTCTCCCAGTGAGCCAAAGACATGGGCAGCTTCAGCAGGGCACTAGGAACACCGAACTGCAGGGGCACGGCTGATGACCCAGACTGTTATCATGAGCCAGGCTGAGAAGTGAAATGGTCCTGTGGTGTCGCTTGACTTTTTGCTCATTCTCTCTTTTTTCTTTTTCTTTTTGTTTCCTTCGCTCTCCCAGCAGAACACACTGAGACGTTCTCCAGGTGGGAGCTCCCATCTCATTCTCTCATCTGCTGCAGGACCAGACCCACACAAAGGGTAAGAAACTCTGCATGCCCCACCAAGGATTTGCCTGCTGTTTCCATGTATGCTCCTGCCCTAATAATGGTCTTAATAATAAAAAGTCTCAAATTATGCTAACTGCTTGAGAGGACCCTCCCCTCCTCTCTGCTTGGGCTCTGTGACACCAGATGCTCTCCCGTGGAGCTGCCCATCACTGAACCAGCTTGTTAGTGGGAGTGTAAATGTCAGTACTCGTCTCCCGCAGCGGCAGAGCGCTGACGTGGGGGGAAGATTGGCAGGTGAAAAGAGAAAGAAAAACCCATCTTTCCGAAAGCCCGGCCTCGTTGCTGCAGCAACCAGGCACCTTCCCTTCTGTTCCTCTCAAACATGGCACTGTGTCCATCATCCTCTTTGTCATTATTTATCCTCCTTGGCTGAAAGGCACTAAGGCCAAATTTCTCCAGTTTCCCAGCAGGGCTGGTCCTTTCTTTTACCATGCATGACTAGAGCCTGTTGGCAGCACAGGGTGATGGCACCTCAAGCTGTTGCGGTCTCCATAGAAGATGAACTGTCCATAGAGCAGGTGGTGGCTCCAGAAGTTGAGCTTTTATACCAAACTCTGGGCTGCTGTTATTCAGGCAAGACCTGAAGCTCAGCAGTGAAGTCCATAGCACTGGCCACCAGCTCCGAGCGCTGCCGTGGGTATGGGTATGTGTACGTGGGTACATGTATGGCTGGCTGCGGGGATGAGGCTGCCCAGCATCAAAAGACACCCTTGGTTTGAGAACCAGTCAATTCCCGGCAAAGGCAGGGCAAGGTGGTAGCAGGATTTGTTCCCTATTTTTTGTGTCTTTTCTTTTTTTAAACAAAAGTGCAATTTTTAAAACTGGAGGAGTGGGAGATCCTTGTGTCATTGATGAAGCCCTCTGGTTACCCCTGCAAGCAGGTTGTACCTTGCCATCCTGGTCTGGAAAAAAGCTTCCTTTCTCCCATTGCCTTGCAAAATCCCCAGGGAAGAGGAGAATCACATCCATCTGCCCTGACATTTAGTGTCCACCTTGTTATTACCCTCCAACAACCCAAGGCATCCCTTTCAAGCCCACAGCACATTGCATAGGCTGCAAAAAAAAGCTGTCCATCCCATGCTTATTTGTAAAATGGGGTCCTTCTAGGGAATTGCCTAGTTACAGAGTGTCTGTCTCTCTGCTGAGCTTATTTCTGCTGTGGCAACTAGAGAGGGAGTGCAGGAAGGCTGGGAGACAGGACAAAGAATTGGTGGATGGTTTCTGCCTACATGAAGTGCTGGAGGTGTTTGTGCATGGAGAAGCCCTGAGCCTGTGGGAAGGGGTGGCTGCCATGGGTTTACTGTGGGGAGAAGCGCAGCAGGGACATTGCTGCCCAGCGCAGGACACTGCCTGGGACTTCCCACTGACGGGCAATGCAGCCAGGGCTGTGGTGATCCTGGATCAACTGCCCAGTGCCTCCTGTGATGGCATAACACATCCAAATATTCAGCCAAACAGGAGTGTTTGCCTCTGGCGTTTTAGTTCAGATCCACTAATGTATCTACTGTTACTTTACAGGGATAAAAACTAAGTGGGCAATAGATGGGTAAACAGGCAGATTGAAAACAGGATGCACAGAAGTCAGCTACAGGCGTGGAACATAATCTGGGGCCAATGAACATAAGCTTGGGAAACACCAGAGGTTTTACCTGCCTCTGGCTAGAAAGCTTGGATACAAACCTTACATCCAGCTAGCCCCTCACCCCTCTACATTAGCATTCATTTATCCTTCTCAAAGTCCCCTAACTCCAAAGGAAGCTAAGCTTGACAATAGACAGAAATGGGAAGGTTTTGTCACGCCTGTGGGGGCAAAGATGAAATTGCCTCCAACCTCTCAAGCTTTGCTCTGACCCTTGGCTATTAGAGGAGAGGTGCCCCCAAAGCACAGGTGGGTTTGGTGCCCACCAGGGGCAGGACAGGGGAAGCTGAGCCTGGTGCTCAGCCCTGCCTTTCCTGCCTCATCCTCGGCACCGAGGATACCACGGGGAAAGGGGGAGGAACTGCTCCTGCAGCGGCCAGGCAGCTTGGCTTGTTTGCGGTAGGTGCAAAAGAGCCCAAGAAACAAAAATTGATAAAAACCAGGTGGGCAATAGGTGGGTGTATTTGCCCGGCTGCATTCATGAGAACAAGTGAGCAATGCAATTGCTTAGTCTTTCTGTAGGTGGGAGAGGGGGTCTGGTGATGTTAACGTTGATTTCTCTTATTGTTTCATATCGCACAGCTGTTGCAGACACGGTGCAGACGCTGAGCAAGGAACCGAGACACAACCCTTTCGTGTAACAGCTGAGACTCTTCACTGTGATCTTCCACTCCCATTGAAAGCTTACATGGTTTTAAGGCTTGTGCCTACTGATTTCACACATGGAGTTTCAAGCAGCTCTCATGACTTTAGGATCCAATCTCATTTATTCACATGCCATTCACATGTGTGTGATCGTGTTTTTCAAGCACATGTAAATAACATGTGATCAATATTGAGGTCATACGATCCACATAAACCCATGTGTCCCAAACCTTCTGTTTCTGTCCCTATTAGTTATCCTATTGTGTGGAATGAAGCACTACATCTACTTCTTTTTTCCCACCAGAATAGTGATAAAGTACAGTATTGTAGGGTGTTTTTTTTAAACTAAACTGATTTCACATCCATTTCCTTATGGGCATTTTATCGGCTACGGGGTTTCTCTAGCACTGATGCATGCAGGCTTGTGGTGAAGGTATTGTGGAAGCTGTGTCATGGCTTCAGTTTCCCAGCAGAAGTAATTACTTTTCATTCATATGGTGACTATTGCTCAGTTGGTTACCTTGCAAAATATATGCACTATAAAAGTCGATTAGATTTTTGCCTGAGTGGGACCAATGCCATATTGTATAGCGTGCCTTATAGAAGGGTTATTCTTGGATATGTACAATGCTGCAGAGAAGAGCAGGATTTGATTTTAAATAGCATCTGTCAGCCCCAGAATGCTTTACAATGCGATAAAGCAGTTGGTGAGATTCAGCCAGGTGGAAAAAAATATGACAACCTACCAAAAATGTTTGTAGAAATTTTCCTCTTCTTATGAAATTTGAATATCTTTAATACTTTTAAATCTAACCCACTCCATCAGGCTCTGGAGGTGGGCTGAACATAGAAAGGAAAAAAATATTACATTCTTTTTTCCAATTTTCAGTTGGGGAACCCCACTAGCATCTGACAGCAAAACCAATTCTGGGCAATTGTGAAGGTCTTGCTGCAGCTCTGAGGTAAAGGTGCCAGGGCTGAGCAGCAGCTTTTATTTCTGT